>NW_027175931.1:17994122-18291622 GCF_023055335.1 Clinocottus analis | reverse complement strand
AGCTCTCCGGGGGTAACCAAAAAAAGGCTGCACACAACACACACCGCCTCTGCAGAGCCTGAATCAGATGTTGCACCGCTGAGCTCCAATTGAGTCGTGTGTGGTGCAGGTGTACACTAACTGACCGCAGGCCAGCTGGAGGAGGGGGGGGTGCACAAATGCTCAGTCACAGGAGTGCTAGAGGCCTGGATGAGAGGATGAACAGGCCTTACAGAGTGAAGCAGTGAGACTTTATGGATGCTTTAAACCGACTTTACAGTGATGCTGAGTTGAAGCATCTCAAATTTCTCCTGAAATCACTGTGATAATACTGTAATAAAGAGTATGTGTGTATGAACCAGAAATGTGACGGCTTTGTTGTGTGAAAGATGCTCATATATTCTAGTGTGACGATAATCCAAATAAAAATAATCCTCACACGGAAAAAAAAATGATGTAGTGGATACATAGCACACACCCTGTCCAAACAACCAGTGACGTTTTAGTTCACGGGGGTAGGCTAAAGTCTATTGATCCTTCTCACACAAGTCTGTATATGTATGAGTATAGAGACTAACCTTCATCATGATACAGTGACCTTTCAAAATGATACAATTCAAGAGGGTTTATTGTGGTGCTACTGTGTGTGACATGTCTTTTCTTTCAATAAAGTGAAGTCTAACAGTATTTTCAGATTGAGAGGACAGTGTCTATACATCAGGTATTTTGAATGATCTATGTCTGAGTGTATTGAAACTGTGTATGCATAAAAGTCTGCATGCTTGGTTTGTTGGTCTTTCTCATCCTTCATGTGTCTTTTTATGGATTCCTTTCTTTCCTTTGCTGTTATTTGATTGTGTTGAAATGGGTTTTAAGTCCGTTCTCCTGTGATGCAACTCGTTGAACAAATAATGGTTATTATTGGTTTGCACCAAAATGTTAAAAGGACATTTCACTCTGAGATTTAGTGAAGATTCCCATAATACAAGATTTAAACTATATTTAGTCTTACAGGACAAACATTTTTTTGTCTTTGACAAACTGTCTGACGTTCTGTAAATATGCCTATTCTTCTAAAGCATTAGGTTAAAACAGTGCTTAATTTCAAAATGGTGCGAGTGGATATTGGAGGCAGAGCCGAGGCAGTTCAAACTGTAATGAAAGCATTAATGTAATGCTGACTGAATGTCTGAATGCATTTCCTTTTACACAAGATCCATTCAACCTTTATTTCAGCAGGTTACGATCAACTCAGTATAAGGTCAGTAACATTTAAAATGCAAACACAATCTCCGTTGGCAACATATATATAACATTGGCTGGAGGTCAAAAGTACACTGATTTTAATCAGAAGTAAAAGCAGCAATACTCTGTTATAAGTAAAAGTTCTGCATTGAAGAAGGACTAAAGTTAAAGAAACAATGTAATGAAGTCCTAAAGTTGAATTGCAGAATCGCCCATTTCAGCATCATTGTATTGTTATTATGATGCATTAATGTGTGAAGGTCCCTTTAGTGTTGCATCTGAAGAAGATGGCGCCTATAGTCGGTATCTAATCGAATACATCTTCATTTATGAGTTGATTATTTTGTGTATTCACAATTATAGATGTTGTGCAGCGTGCCACACTGATCACAGGGGGGCAGCACAGAGCCACGATCGCCTCGAATCTTAAAATCTGTCATGTTGCTTCACTTACGGATTGTGGATCGGATCAACTTGTCAAACTTCATGCATTAATGAAACTCACTGTCAAGTTCAGAATAACTACTGTGACAGAGAGAGAGAGAGCAGTACATAATCCAGCCAAAAAATGTTGAATTGAGAAACACCTTCCTTTCATACAGTTTCACTATATTTATTCAGTGTATCTTTTAGATACTTTAGTGATTATTGAGTATCTAATCTCTATTTCCTTACTCCATGTGGATATGGATACTGTGTGAAATATAATATAAGCGTATCTGTTTCCTCTGAAGGTCCTTCGATGAGAGCTTCAGTGTTAAAACTGGAGCGTCACGTGACAGTCGGCACTCTCACGGGTTTTGTGATGCAGCCCAGAGTGTGTGATTTTAATGTGTGTGCATGTTTCACGACGATCAGATAGAGATGGCATATATTGTTTTGTGTGCTCGTGTTTTCTTTTAATTAATGCCCAAAACCTTTTTCCCTGCAGACATTTTGAATGAAAAGCACAAGCACAGCCTAAAAGCACTGACCACGCTATCAATGACAGAATGAGCAGTGTGTGGGATCTACTGGGATCTACTGGCGAGGTTGCAGATTGCGTCCAACTGATACCCCAATGCTCACCCCTTCTTGTCCAAGCGTGTTGGAAAACTATACATAGTGGCTTTCAGGTAACGCAACAAACACGAAAAGTCCTCTTAAGAGCCAATGTTTGGATTGTCCTTTCTGGGCTGCTGTAGACACGAGTCGTAGTTTCAGGTGAATGTACACACCAATGAAAACATAGAATATTATATTCCATTTCAAAGGTATACTATTGTGTTGCGGATACGAGACAACGCAACCAGATGATGTAATTAATATAGGGCCAGTAAAACATCTAAAAATAGAAAACAATGTGGAAAGCATGAAGGAAATATTACATTTTCTGTGCGTTTCATGTATTAGTTTGTCAAAAGTTTGCTCCATTTGCTCTCCACTCAGGTTATAATGAAAATAATGAAAAACCAGAGATCACTATCAAGTTCACACAGACAACGAACGTCTGCACCAAAGTGCAGAGCAACACGTGTGTTGTTTTTACTCTGAACAAATCAGAGTAATCTAGGCCTTTGTATACTTTTAGTATTTTGTCTATGTAACAGAGCATCAAAGACTAAAAAGGTAAAAAAAACAACAACAAAAAACACAAAACTGCAGCCTCCTAAGGGCGTGTACCATTCCAGTGTTGTGTTTTTCAAGTGCGTATTACCTAAAGATTTGCAATTAAACAAATTAACAAAGTATTTGTCATCGAGACAGCCTAGGGCCTCCGGGGAAAATGCTTATTTTGCTGGGTTTTTAATTCAGCCGTGGTCCTGCAGATGTGTCTAATGTTACATCTGTTTTCAGACGGCACTAGGGAATGAAGACAGTTAAGAACAAAGAAACTTTTGAAACTCCATCTGCAGCAAAAGATCGTGTGATATACGATACAATGTGATACGAAGCTCCAGATAAGCTCATAAATGGACCTTGTGGTCACAAAGGTAAGCATGTAAGCTGTTTGCCTGCGGTAGTTCCATCAGTGTTTGTGAACACTGATATTGACATAAAACAGGTAAGAAAAGGGGTTTTGAGAATGTGCGAGCCACAACTGGCCACCACTGTATGTTATACATTTTTGCTGCAGCAGAATGCAAGATCAGCAGTGGACAACAACAGACAGACAACAACATCACGGGCACACACAGACACACACACACGGCCGAACACACAACTTCTGCTCAGGCTTACACCTGGTGGAGATAACACAAGCACTATCAACTCCAATTTGAGTAACATTTGCTAAAAACTACAGTGAAAAGTTTAGAAAACTGTTGGGCAAAACATTTAACCTGTTATTCAAGATGTACGGCCTCGATAGTAACCAATGTGCTTGGATTGAGTGCCACAGACGGGATAGGGAACTCCAACATCCCCTATTTATCCCTATTTGTATCAATCTGTTATTTCTTCTAATGCCGGTTCAATTTATTAAAATAAATTCTGTTAAGTACGGCAGTAAAATACAAGGGAGTGGGTTATCTTAACAAACCGTAAAACAGACACATGAGGGTTCCACCTTCTGCAGCGGCGCGGTACACACGGTGCTGGAGCTGTACACGCCGCTGAATGTCTGGACTCTAAGTGATGACTTGTGCATCACAATTACCCACACACAGCCCTGCATCAGACCGTGAGTTGACTTTTATGTTCATGTGAATGTAGGCCACAGCGGCAGCTGATGACAGCTTAATTCAAGGGCTGGGCACCCCCCCTCACACACACACACACACACACACACACACACACACACACACACACACACACACAACTCCTCTCCCTCCCCCGCTGTGGCCCACCGTTTGTGTGAGCTGACAGACGGAGATCAGACCGAGGAGAGACGAGTGGGAACCCTCCGAGTACTCTCAGGTTTCTGGGCGCCGTGAAAAGATTTGTCCGGGCCATTCAGATCTGATGGAGTTTCCCATGTTCTGCAATGAGTTTTTGTCAAAGCGTTGGGATAATGAGGCCCTCTATCTTTCTCATCACGCTAAACAAATACACGTAAGGCTGATTTGTGTTTAGTTTAGGTCCCCGATGCCATCAAAAACTATGCACCTCAGTGTTGAACTTTTCTCTCGTCACATACCGGGGATGAGGGGTCCATCCAATTACTTTGGGAAAGGCAGGAAACAGGTGCAGAAAAAAGAGAAGTGGGGATGAAATGAGCTGGAAAGAGGGTGACCTCAGTTTAAAAGGGGTTGGGTAATAGTGGTGTGAGCCAACATGAGCGCCTGAGGTAAGAGGGAGCAGGATAAGAAGGATCAGGGGACTTGAGGAAAGAAGGTTGTACTACTTTGATAGAGGTCAGACCGCGCGGCAGTCGAGCTCACAGGCAAAGCTTTGGGGGCATTGTTTTTGAACATTTGATTCTGAGATAAGGGCTGTTTTTTAAACACGAACCTGAGTAATGTGGATAATGCAATGTTGACCTTCTGAAGATGACACTGGGAAAACCTCTCTCAGGTGCACAAATGACACAAATGTGCTTTTTCTTCCTGCTGATGAGTAACGCCGCTTCGGTCTCCACGCAGTTTAATGGATACAACTGTGACGCCAGCTACCACAGCAGGTTTCCTGGTGAGCATCCCATAATATGTTTTCTCTTTCCAGTAGAATATAAAGCATTTATTAACTATTTATATGCACATACAAATTAATGTTCATGGATGCATTTAAAACACATGCAGACAACTTATGACATAATATATCATGTTACCAACTACAACTACTGCAACTATGTGATATTACATTATTATGCATTCATCATATCAGCAAGTGATTATGTGCGATGAGTACATTACTGTTGATACTTAGAGTATATTTTCTGATAATGCTTACAAGTAAAATTGTTTTACTGTTGAGGACACTGAGATCATGTCCTCCTCCAAAGTTTCAGAAGAAAAAACAGCTGATGCTACATGGATTGATTTAAAAAATCTAATAATGCAAATATTGTAGAGGATAGGCAAAATAACATAAACACTTCATGGATTAGAACACTTATTATAGTTTCTTCTTTAATTTGGTTTATTTTAGCTCCGTTAGTACTAATTGTCAAACCTCTTTCTTATAGCTTAGGTTGTGAATTTACGTATTTGTATCCTCATCTCCTGTATTTAAGTTACAAGTTCTGCTGGGATTCAGTCCCACCAAATAATCAGAGACTATTTTCCCGCTGAAATGTCAGATGAATGCTTGTAGCTCGGCAGCAGTGCGCTGAGTGACAAGAAGCAGGGGGCCGCTGCACCAAAACCGCATTTTCTTTTTTAAAAAGTAGAGTTGCACGAACATGTGATTGCTTGGGAAGACTCAAAAAATGTATCTGCAAATGTTCAAATCATCTGGGTTGTAGTGCAGTTGCTTCTAACAATTGCTGACTTTTAAACCACTGGTCTAACAGCTTTTTTTTTTTAAATGTTTCATGTGTTAACTCTTTCTCCTCTGTTTCTCCAGGTGAGCGGGACATCAGCGTGTACTGCGGGGTTCAGACCATCACCTTGAAGATCAACTTCTGTCCCGTGCTCTTCTCCGGCTACACCGACGCGGATTTGGCTCTGAACGGCCGCCACACTGACGCCCAGTGCCGTGGCTTCATCAACAACAACACCTTCCCCACGGCGGTGCTGTTCAGCATCAGTCTCAGCACTCTGGAGGCCTGCGGCAACGGCCTGGTGGTAAAGAACACGCCAACACAAGCACACGGTGCTAATATAATCCAAAAGCTATTTCATCGTGTTGTTTTATTGACTTGAGGGAAAAAACAAAGCGATGTGGCTGAGACGTTCCTCTCTGCAGGTCAGCACAGCCTATGGGACCAATGCTTATGGGAACATGTCTCTGGTACAAATTGGGAATGTCTCCGGCTACATCGACACCCCTGACCCGCCAACTATAATCAGCTACCTGCCCGGGTTGTTGTATAAGTTCAGCTGCAGCTACCCACTGGAGTACCTGGTCAATAACTCCCAGCTGGCATCGTAAGTTGCGGCACAAAAAAAGTCCTTGACCTTCAGAAAATGACTCAGTGGATTTAATATTAATATTTATTCATTTAATCAGAAATCAATTAAGATTTGTTTATTGTTCTCCTAAACGGCGATGACAATTACGCGCCTGGTTAAAATGCCTGAGTGGGTTTGTGTCATACGGTATTCTGAGAACCATTTATTTTAAAATATGCATATTTTCTTAATGATTTAGATGCTAATTTACATTCACGGATTCTGCTAAATGTTTTGCCACAAAACGCATTGAAATAAATGTCTTGAATCTCTTCTCAGCTCCTCTGCTGCTGTCACTGTGAAGGACAGCAACGGTACATTTGTGAGCACGTTGAGTATGATTCTGTACAACGTGAGTACACAGCTGCGCTCAGCCTTTTATATGCAATCATTTCCATTTTAATGCATCTTTTAATCAAGGAATTGTTTTCTTTTTATGAATCTGTAAACTGTTTACAAAGCATAGTTAGCCAGACTGAACTATCACAAGATTTATATACTTAAACATTTTTTTTTCGTCAACAAATACCATAAAAAGATCAGAACCAACAATTCATTGATATATTTTTTCTTTTTTTTAACCATGAACATGGGCACAATGTTCGTTTTGAAAACAATCCGACTCATCAAAGCACAAAATATCTCTTATATAATCTGCCACTGGAAAAAGTCCCCAACAAATGTACAATCATATCTATTTCTGTTTGAGTGACACTTAAAACTAGAGTGTCCAGCTGCTTTGATGAATCTAAATGTAAGTACATTTTGTGATACATTAGATGATAAGACCATTATCAGAGCCGCAAACATCTATTTGCTTCATTTGGTTATAGTGGATTAATGCCTCCAGTATACTGTGTGTAAGATCATCAAACCTTCTCTGCTTTATTTGCGTAGCCGGTCTGACTGCACCGTCCATGTTAGTGTAATCTGGGATTCTGCACCTTTACAGACGTTTTGGGAGAAACAAACAGCATTGAAAGCTTAAGGCTTTCAGAGTTAGGAAGTAGCAAGACATGGATTAACACACTGTTGGTTTGGCAATAACACAAAATATTGAAAATCCTTCCTTGAAATACCGCAAACCTTACAATTTAAATTCTTATTAAGTCGAGACTGAGCCAATATGTTAATTCTAATGTTACCATTTTCATTTAAGTGGAAAAAACAATCCTATTTTCCTTTTTTCTTTATTTAACTTGTTTTTTCTGGACAGGATTCAACATACAATCAACCTCTCTCTATACCAATGGCGGGACTGGCTCTGAAAACCAGAGTATTTGCTGCTGTGAAAGCCACAAACTTAGACAAACGGTACGAGACGTCATCATGTTTTTCATTACTGAATCTTCATTTTCTCCAAATTTCTAGGTCTCAAATATTGCTCATTTAGCAGACATACTTTTTTCCCATTACGAGAACAATTTCAGTAAAGCAGAGACAATATTTGCATCTTTCCCACCATCATTTTTACGGATTCAGTCCTCTTTTTTCTATGGTTTGCCTCCATTCATTATGCCATTATGTTATTATTCTTCATGAAGGCGCCAGTCTGCAGCAGAGAAAGCCCTGATCTGTGCTTTCCCATGTGCAGTTAGATCTCTATCCTCCATCCCGGCTTACAGTTTTGTTCGTCTGCAGGTGGAACATCTTGATGGACTACTGTTACACAACCCCCTCAGGGAATCCTAATGATGAACTCCGCTATGACCTTTTCTTTGGGTAATTTCGCTTTTTTTTTTTTTTTTCAAGATGATGACTTGATAAACCACAAAAGGGAGTCATTATCTATTCAGGCTCTCCAAAGGGCTTATCCCCAATGAATGCTACTTTTTTCTCTCTCTTAATTAGTGCTTAAAGCATAAATCTAGACGTCAAATCCATCATGTTAATGTGTGTACATGTAACTCTTTTGCGTACTATTTTGACACAGCTGCTACAAAGACCCACAGACGACAGTTTTCGAAAACGGGAATAGTCAGTCGGGCCGTTTTTCCTTTGAGGTTTTCCGTTTTGTGAAACACACACACCAGAAGATGTCAACCGTGTTCCTGCACTGCGTCACCAAGCTCTGCCGGACAGACGACTGCATCATGCTCATGCCGGTAAGCGTTAAAATCATGAATCACAGTTTGCTACTCGTGACCTCAGTGAGGACTGAAATCGGATGATGTGATTGGCAGATTTGTGGGCGAAGGCGCAGGCGGGATGGGGAGGAGAGCCTCGATTCCCCACCAGCAGCATCTGGGACCGCTGTCATCACAGCTGGACCAATCATCACCAGGAGTGGTATGGATGACAAACTGACTGTTAAAGGAACAGTTTGACATTTTGGGAAAACCCTGATTGGGTTTCTTGTTGAGTTAAATGAGAAGACTGATACCACTTATTGTTATGCCAGAAGCTAATTAAGTTAGCTTATCATAAAGCCTCACTGAAAGCTCACTAAAACGTCACTCATTAACATGTTTTGTCTCGTTCGTTTTATCTGTACGAAAAAAACGAATTTAAAAAATGTTGTATTGTGGTTACAAGTGAGTTGGTAGGTGGATTTTGCTACCTTTAATAAGTGCCATGCCAGCTGCTTCCATGCTAAACTAAGCTAAATGGCCAGTAGTATTCATAATTAATGTAATGATCAATACCACATGTGAGTATTGATCTTCTTAACACTGAAAAGAGGTCCACAGGTAACAATACATCCTCTGAGATGTATGACCCTATTGAACTCACGTACTCTGTCCCCAATGCCCATTGTTAAATGTGTTTGTTGAGCCTTGGACCTCCTCTCCCTGAAGAAGTCCTCTGACTGTTTGTACTACATCATTAGCTCTGAGCATATTCAGGTGGATGCATTTCATTTGTGTGTCCACCACGTCAAAGGATTGTCTTTCCTTTGCTTCTGTTGCTGTAGCGCTGACACATCTTAGCACAGGATGCGACAACACCCAGTAATGTGCTATTAGGAGGTCGTGGTCATTATTTCCCGTATTATTCTGAGATCAAACTGGGAAACCTGATGTATTGTGTCAATTAGTGTGCTTTCGAGGTGCTGGTAGACATATTTATCCCCCTCTGGCCAGAACAAGGCTCCAAGCAAGAACAGCAAAGAGGTGTACGTCCCAACATGTTGAACGGTTCCCTTGAAAAAAATATATATAAATACATCCACAGAGCCATTTAAACATCTGACCAATATGAAACATCTGTAAAATATGATGATAGACACTATGTTTTTTTCAGATGAAACTCCTGTCAACAACTCCCAACTTGGTAAGCTTCCTCATACAATGTTACAACACCGAAAAAGGGTTTCAACTATCATGTGTGACTAAGGCCTGACAGGTGTAGAGATAGTAGATACCCATGAAAATTGATGACTTGTCTGTTTTAAGTTTCTGATGTTCTCCGCCCCCCTAGCATCTGGAGACCTCTCCGGTCCGATGCACCCAGTGACCAGTGCTCTGATTTCAGGCGTGGTCATGCTGGGTGGGTTCAGTGTGGGCTTCCTGCTGCTGTCACTCCGCCTCCTGCAGAAGTCCCGCCTCCCAACAACCACAGCCTCAGGTGTTTGGAACGCCACCTTTAAATGAGTAAACATCTGCACATAATGACATGTTGATCCTGAAAATATATATGCAGAATGTTTTTACATGTTAAGGTACACAAACTGAACAATGTGTACATGTGTGCTTCTCTTTGTACACGCATAATTAAATGTGTATTTTTTATTGTTGTAGGTGTTGTGTATTTATTGCCTTCAGTACCTCAGTATTCTTGGTATTCATCGTCATCTATTATTTTGTCAATTTCAGTCCCGTAAAAGTTGGGTTACAAGCCACTACTACCTTAGGTGGGTTTACCTGCTAGCTCGTTGCTGTAGCTAGCTAGTGCTGCTGCTAAATCCCCACTAGCTCCCAACTAGCTTAAGCTAGTTCCCCGACAACCACCGAAGGTGGCGGGACCAGCCCCGGCTCGACGCCCGACTCAGGCAGCGGGGAGCTAGCAGCAGCGCTAGCTTCTTACAGCGGTGACACCCACCAAAGGTAGTAGCAGCTTGTAACCCGACTTTTACAGTATTTAGGGAGGGTTTACACTCATAACTCCAATGCTAATGGTCAAACGTCAATTTTTAGAATCTTGTAATAAAGTTGTTTTATATGAAAATTATTATTCTTAAAAAATGTTTTAACTTTTATTTGTATAGTAGACTTGGTTTGCAATAGAAAGTGAGGCATCTATCTAACACACACATTACAAACAACACAGACAACAAGACAAACATGATGATAAAAGGACTCAAAGCTACAAATCAGTACGCTGTCATAATATGTTATCATGTGGCTAGTATCAGATTCCAGTGTGAACTGGTCACAATCCTGAACTGGCCTGCATGACTCTGCAAAAGAACATCAACAAAGACGCTACAGGCTGACGTGCAAAAGCAAAAATGGAGGCCAATGAAGTCAGCGTTTACAGTTTTTATGCATAAGTTGATCTGCAGTGGAAGACAGACAATTTGTGAGAAGATAATAACAAGAACAATGAGAGAATTCTGTGTTTTTATGGAGCAATGACCTCTACTCATGTACAAAGGTTGCTGAGTCTTAGAGAGGATTAGTTAGTTTTAGAGTGACTTAAAAGTAAACTAAACTAAAAACATATTAACGTTTACACATATGTACAGATGACCTCTGCAGAGTGCAAAGGGTGCTATATTAGACCTTATATGATTAATGTAACACGTTGCTTTAGAATCACGAGTTAGGTAATTCTGACATTATACACAGTGTGCTTACAGTTATATCTGACAGTGATGATATTTACATGTGTGAAAAACAGTTTGTACTTAAAAAATAAATAATTATTTCGTTTAATGCCGTTTTCTCCATGATGTATCTGACGACTACCAGTTTGCTTATTTATCTTTAAATTGACAACTGTGAAAAGTTTTTAAACAGGTCATGACCTCATTGATGTACAATCTCCAGGAAAAAATGAACAAAATACCAAACACTGCCAGAGCTCATTTGATGACTGCAACAATTAGTCTTTCAATTTTTGCCGTATTGATTTCCTTTTCCAATGACCTATATAAAGGTCCGTTGGCGGCAGTTGCATCTCACGCATCTGACTCTGCGACTGTTTTTGTGACCCACGCAGCTCTGCTGCATTCACTGTTCTTTATCACTGTAATCCCTCATTTCAACAGCCATTTTGTGATGTATTCAGCGTCCACAATAGCCCCAGATAGCTGAAAGGAGAGGAATAAATGCTATCATTTCCCCCTCTCAATTTACGACCGGCGATAATTGATTCCACCGCCCAAAATGGAAATGAGGCTGGGATTTGGCTTTGAATGGCAAAGCCAAGATCAGGAGAGTCAAGTGCAGAGAAAACATATTCTTGAAAGACATGAGTGAGGAATGTATATGAGGGTGTGTGTGTGTGTGTGTGTGTGTGTGTGTGTGTGTGTGTGTGTGTGTGTGTGTGTGTGTGAGAGAGAGAGTGGAAGAGAGGACAGAAGGACTCATGGCATGTTTAAGTTTCAACTCGTGATATAAATGACGTGTCCCGGGTTTTACACATTTGATAAAACGTTGACGGATCCTCCACCTCGACCCCGACCAGAGCGTTTTCTTCCCAGGTGGCTCATTTAACAAGATCATTTTCTTTATGCTAAACCTCAACACTTAACACATTTTTTTATTCAATGCCGGCATGCATGGGAATGTCTCTTCTTCAAATACAAACAATCTTTATTCTTAACACTTTCAAAACAAGACATTCACAAGGCTTAACCACAATAAATGTGAGTCGCTCTGTCAGACTGACTAATATGATAACGAGACTATGATCACAAAAAGGCCATCATGTGAAAAGTATTTTGTGCCAAATTGTCACACTAAGCGTTGTCACTTTTAACCACTAAACACAGGTCCTCTTTCCTCCATTCTCATGTGAGGCCCCAGATGAATAGAAACCATCCTCTTTCTTTGCTATGATTCATATTAGCAGGAAAAGGGGGCTGCATTTCACCCACACAGTAATAAAGCTTTATGAGGACTTTTTTGAAGCATGTAATGTTGGCGTGAACTGTGTTGGGTTTCATTGTTTGCCTCCAGGAGAAGGTCCTCAGCCACGATAAGTGAATTGTTTGAGTAGCATTGACCCGGTTTCATCCTAAAACATGTCATGTCATATTCACCATACAGGCCACTGCTCTCTTATCCTAGCAAAGAGACCGAGGAAGTAGGATCCAAGACGCAAGCAAAGTGTCTCTGATTGACAGGATTATGTATCGTAATGTGGATCGACAATTGAAACCAGAAGTTCACATACACTATGAAAAAATACACATAACTAATTTGATTCTAATTTAGACTAAACCTCTTCTGTTTCAGGTCAGTTATGATTACCAAAATGATTTATCTTTGCTAAATGCCACAATAATAAGAGAGAATATTTTAGAGAATTTTATATTACTTTCTTTGAGGTCAAAAGTTTACATACACCAAAAGTATGACGTGGGCAAGCCCAGATGATGCTCCACAAGTCTGGTTCATCCTTAGGTGAAATTTCTAGATGCTTGCAGGTGCCACGTTCATCTGTGCAACCAATTATACGCAAGTATAAACATTATGGGAATGTCCAGCCATCACATCACTCAGGAAGGAGACAGGCTTTGTGTCCCAGAGATGAACGTGTTTAGGTCCGACATGTGCAAAGCAACCCCAGAACAAAAGCTAAAGACCTTGTGAAGATGATGGCTGAAGCTGGTAAGAAAGTGTCATTATCCACAGTAAAACGAGTCCCGCACCGACATGGGCTGAAAGGCTACTCAGCAAGAAAGAAGCCATTGCTCCTAAAGATACATTTAAAAAAGGCCAGATTACAGTTTGGACAAAGACCTTAACTTCTGGAGACATGTCCTGTGGTCTTGTGGTTTGATTATGCAAACTGTCTTTTAACTTTGATTTTCTTGAAAGTGGAGCTGTTTGGCCATAATGACCACCGTTACATTTGGAGGAATTAGGGGGAAGCTTGTGGACCTGAAAACACCATCCCAACCGTGAAGCATGGAGCTGGCAGCATCCTGCTGTGGGGCTGTTTTGCTGCAGCAGGAACTGGAGCTCTTCATAAAATAGATGGCATCATGAAGAAAGAACATTACCTGGAACTATTAAGGCAACATCTCAGGACGTCAGCCAGGAAGCTAAAACTTGGGCGCAAATGGGTCTTCTAAATGGACAATGACCCGAAGCAGACTGCCAAAATAGTTCAAAAGTGGCTTGAGGACAACAAAGTCAATGTCTTGGAGTGGCCATCACAAAGCCTGAATCCCATCAAAAATGTGTGAGCAGATCTGGAAAGGCGTGTGTGAGCGAGGCGGCCAACAAACTCCGTTACAGCAGTTCTGTCAGGAGGGATGCGCCATACTTCCAGCAGAGTACTGTAAGAAGCTTGTGGAAGGAAACGCAAAACGTTTGACCCAAGTCATGCAGTTCAAAGGCAATGCTACTAAATACTAAGGAAATGTATGTAAACCTTTGACCTTGAAGAAAGAAATAAAAAATTCTCTAAAATATTCTCTCTTATTATTGTGGCATTTAGCAAAAATGAATAATTTTGGTAATCATAACTGACCTGAAACAGAAGAGGCTTAGTCTGATTTAGCTTCAGACTGTGAGAACAAAGTAGTCATGTGTCTTTTTGCACTGTGTAGGTAAACTTCTGGTTTCGACTGTATATTTTCAAGATGGCCCCATTTGACTTTATTAAAAGTTTCTGTGTTTTGACATTTGTGTGCTTGCTTCAGGGCAGAGCAGTGAGACGGCTTCATTCAGCTCCTTCATCCTGACCTCCCTGTGTACTGCGAGCCCAGAGGCACTCAGCATATCTGTCTGCGCAGCGTATGCCTGACGACCAGGTAAGATTAGTGTGACCTTCTATCTTAATTATTTGTTTTGGACTGAAGGAGTCAAATCAATTCTAGATTAGATTGGGAGGCCATATTGACTTTAGTTCCGTATATTTAACCACCAAACTTAATTGCACTGGTAAATGTCTTCACAGAGGACATGTTTATGTCATATAAAAATAATTTTGAATATGAAACAGATTACAAAGGCCTGGGTGGCTGCCACTGTCACGACTCCAGTAGCTTGGACTAGCATGATTCGTTGAAAAATCTGTATCTTTAGATATGCTGTTTCATCACAAGAATACACTGATATTAATGTGGTGTGCGGCACATCTTCCATCGATCTGGTTATTAAAATCAGCCCGGTTGTCGACACTGGATACAACTTGAGCTTACTGATGCTCAACGGCGTCCAGGACAATGTGGACTTTGTGTGCATTGCGTCAATAAAGTGTTCTGATTTCATATTCTGGTGGTGTTTGTGAGACTTGTTAACCTTTAGCTGTGGAGACTTAGAGCAGATTTAGGGCGCATAAAGAGTATCTGAGTTCTGTGTTTTAAGCCAGATAAAAAGACGTGAAAAAGAGGGTCCAAATGAGAAAATATCCAACAGATTTTGACTCAATATAACACAGGCGCATGCAATCTCACAACTCTGCTATTCAGAGGAGAATGCGAGAGTGGTTCAACTTCCTTGCTGTGATTTCATCATCGCCGCCTGCTGTGCAAGAGACTTTGGCCGACATTTATTTTTTAAGCATTTCTTAAATAATCATGCTTCCAGTAAATAATTCCCCAGACCACGAGCACGCCAAGGACGGGAATATTCTCAGACTCCTCCAGCATCAAGACGTTTCACGTCAGCGGAGAACCCCAACCACTATGATGTCCTCACACAGAGCTCCAGCAGTAGTGTTTGTGTGCTTATCCACTGGAGTATCAACAAAACCCAGGTGGATGCGTCACTGTCCAGTTATAGTATGTGGCTTCAAAAATACATACAGACTTCAAACATTTTGCTTCTGTGCCAAGTGTTATCTTGTTCTTTTCTTCCTCGTAGGTCATCCTCCTCCATTGCGTTGAAGGAAAACAATGGGAGCTTTATCAGGACCCTCAGCGCGGCTTTGTACCAGGCGCACCTTTCCCACATACTTCATGTCTTCCTTTATGCCTGGCACCAACACAAGCTCATTAATATTATGGAAGACAGGTTTTTGTATATTCTCTTTCTTTGCCAGGATATACATTATACCACGCAACTTGTCTGGACACCTCTGGGCATTGAACCGTGAACAAGCATTTACAGTATGTGCAGGCGGTTGCATCCAAGTTAACATCACAGTGAAGCCTTTACGTCATGTGACACCTGCAGGTTCTGCGTTGTCTCAAATATGGAGCTCAAATTTTTTGAAGTAAGAAATTAGGTAAACAGCGTTCATTCTTAAGTTTAAGAGATATTAAAGAGGACAAGTTATACTTGTATCTTTCTAAAGTTCACCCCGTTGAAAACTGTGTAACCAAAAATGTATATCTGCGAAGAAATCACTTTTATAAGATATTTTAATCATAACTGTAAATATCCAGTCTGATATGATCCACATTTCCCAAAAATGCCTCCTGGAGCGTCAATAAGACACCTTTTTGGAAAGATTAAGACCTAAAGAATCGAAATCTGCAACAAAAATCACAATAAAGCCTTGGCCTGCTAGGAAGGAGTTTTAGTTAAAAAACTGTATCGTCTGATTCAAAAATGGAAAAATTATTTTTTTTATGCCAAAAGATTGTCTGAATGGGGCATGCTGGGACTTGAAATGGGAGAGGGAGGATTTTCGCGCACGGTTTCCAAAAGGTTAGCTTCTAGTCGTAGACTACTTCCTTCATAGAAACTCAGGTGGATGTCTACATTATAAGACATTGTCCTTCTTTCATTGTCTCATCCATGTGCTCGTGTCCTGATAGATCTTGAATTTGAGGTTCTCACCTGTGACCTGGAGTCACCTTGTTGTGTCTCCACATCTGGACCAGTGTTTGTCATGTAAGTCACAAATTATTTTTTTAAAACATATTCTTTTTACAAATATTGGAAAGCTTACACTTTTAATTAGTTCATTTCCTCCAGTCCTTCGAGACTTTTTAATGGGTTCTATCTGTCGGTCTAGAAGTTTAAATTAAAACTTATCACAGTTAACTCTATGTCCAAAATGGGGCCGTGGTTTTGATTGTGTCTCTCCATATTTCTATCGCAATACGCTGCCTGTATTTATCCGTGTGCTGTGCAAATGGGGCACTTGTGAAGAAGGTCATTTATTGAAAGATTCTCCATTGATTAGCTTACCACCGTGTTAGAGAACCGGGATGACCAAAAGGCCGCTTCAACATGGGAAGGCACTGCATGCATTTTAAGCAGAAATCTCCAATTCCAGCCGGATCAAAAGCTCATGTCTCTGCGCCTGGTTTGATCCACAGTGATGCAGCAAGAAGAGAGTGGAGGCCGCGTTGTCCAGAAAAGCATCACTGAGCCATCTGTGCCCATGAACGAGACAGATAACTTTATGTCCCACATGCATCCTCTGTTGTATGCATATGAGCAGCTAAAGGAGTCAGACACTAGATTTTGTATAAGCAATGTTTTTGGAACACAATTCTTCATCAGGCATTGTCAAGTAAACAAACTTAATTGAGACATTGTGATATGCTAAACAGTTTGACAATATTTTAGGAAATGCACGAATGAGCCTTCCTGCTGAGACATCAATGAGAAGATCATTACCACTCTCCAGAGTGGAAACTAGAGCTGCAGCCGGCAGCGAGATAGCTTAGTATTCCTGGCCGTGACTTTTGTTTTCACCCCAAGGTTGGCAGGACTTTAGTGCTCATCCTGCACATCCTGCACAGAAACCATTTTTTTAAAATGTATTTTCTTAATGTATTAAACAAACAAGATGGTATAATTCTGCGTTCACACCAAAAGTGTCGCAAATTATTCATGTAAGTAGATTACATGGAAAGTCAATGCACGGACGTGAATTGTTGTAAAACACACATTTCCAAGGCACAAATGGCGCAAATGGCGCAAATGGCACAAATGGCGCTTTGCGAAAAATTCCTGTGACGCTGAGTTGCGTCAGCCAATCAGCGTTAAGAAGCTCCACCCGTCCTCGCCGCCGTGCTGCTGTTGCTGAATCAAACTGCTGTCGCTCCGCCTGAAATAGCAAATATTCGCAACGCTTTTGGTGTTAACGTAGCAAACGTACGTAAGCTTTTTAGGTGCTGATGGTTTTTCTAAATAATCTTTTTCTAAGCCAATGACAGTCTGGCTCCTTTGCTATGCTAAGCTAAACTGTAGATTCGTATTTAGCTTATCTGTTGATCTGTAATATATATTGTACAAGAACATGTTTAGTCCACTAAGCTACATAACGAACATTGACTGAAATGTAATACTTGAATCACATAAATGAGCCAAGACGATGATCATAAAAAACAGTCAGTGTAAGGTTTTAGTTTTGCAGTAATTGTAACTTTCTAACCTTTCTCTCCTGCGTTTGTCCTCTTTTTCCTTTACAATATCTTTCCGAATATGAGATTCCCCGCATAATGAGACACTGACCCCGTCTTTCTTGCAGCCGTTCAATCTAAAGTCATAAGCACGTTATGTATTAACTTGACTGCCGCGAGAACTGCCTTTCACAAAGTTTTACTGAACTGACTAAAAGCTTTTTTGCAACAGCAGCAAGTCAATAATGTATTCTGTTGTATGCTGGAATCGTGCATCCCATAATGTCACTCTCAGTCTGCTGGCCTGGGAGCAGCTGTGGCCATCCACGTTGTGATAAGTGTGGCAGCCATTTTGATGGCGGCATCTCTTTTTTTTAATCAAAAATTGAAGCGTTTAAGCTCGCAGCGGCCCATAACATAAAGGACCAGAGGTCAGATCGGGCTAAGTGACATGAGTTTGACAGGACAACATTCACATCCTGGTGGAAGTGCATAATGTATGTATGCAGGACTCTGCTGTACTGAATCAAACTATTGATTGGAGCACTTTGTGTTTCTTTCCAATCCTTCACAGACTGTTAGCCGTTATGAAGGCTGAAGTTTGGATAATGCACCTTTCATGATGCACTACATTGTGAAGGGAAAAGAAAAAAAGGCATTTGAATGTGTCATCTTAAAGGAATAGCTACTTATTAGCTTTTCTCCAAGAAGTGCATGTATGGAAGTGCCATAAATCTAGTGAATAAGCATATTTTTCACAATGTTAAACTATTTCTTCAATTTCCTTATTACTTACTTACTTTTTACAAGGTGGAGGCAATGCATTATGAGACAGAGGTATTGCACGCCTCGTTACAATCTCTAATCTATTCTGGATGCATCGATTTGCTGCATCGATTATCTTTCTGCAAGACAGAGCTGACATGTTGCATAATAAACGCAAAAGCGCATGTGTAAATATATTCTAGATGCACAATGAGAGGGAAAGGTATCACATGCAATGCAGCCATGAGAATGAGTGGGTACATTTTGTTATTTATTTGAGTGTTTAAATCGTGCATTCGAGCCTGCATCAAGGGAATACACTGATATTAACATGGTGGCGACTGTTCTCACAACGTTCGTATATTCCCACAAAGTGAAGGGCTGTTGCAGAATAAAAGTGTGTCATATCCCTATGTCATGCATTATTATTATTATTATTAAAGCTTGCAACAAATGAAAGAAAAGGTTGTCTTTCAACAGCACCTTAAGTATGCTCAACATGCTGTTGACTGCAATCATGTGTTCGAGTGTGCTTCACAGTCCACATGAAATGATTCCTTTATACAAGATGGCTTTGGTATTCTTCAGTGCAGTCTTGGAATTTGAAGGAAATGAAAAGGATTAATTCATCGAACTGAGTATAACTGGCACACAAGCTCACTATGCTGTTTTATAACTGCGGAGGAATGTAGATAGTACAAAAAATGGAGCCGTTCAATATGAATATTGTGTTTCAAATCCAGGAGTTTCCTTCAGTTTGACGTTTGATGTGCTTAGGACAGAGAACAGAAAGTTTCTGTGGATGGATGTTTTTGTAATAACCCTCCACTAGAGGGTGTCTACTCACCATTTTCATCATTTTATGTTTTATAAGGCTTGTGATTGTTTTTAGTGAGCCTGCTCACAGTGCCTTTAAATAACACATTTTGTGTGGAGTTTACCACTCAGAAATATTCAAAATACTACTGGAGAACATTTCAGTCAATCAGGATGTGATTAGTTTTATTACTAAGAAGTTACAACAGCATCTTATTTCTCTTCATGTCCTCTTTCTGAAGGGCCAAAGTTCACAAGCTTCCTATGGTATGGGATGGAAGATGGCAGATGTTCTAAGTAACCCGGCAATAAGCTAGATGTGTGCTCCTGCACATCATGAAAAAACACAAGCAAAGCAATCAGCTGGCTTGACAAATGATCTCATTATAAGTTCCAGTATTGTTAAGTAGGCCATGACAAACTCCACGACAAGACGACCCACTTTGAAACGTGAGGGGGATAAATCAGCTGGGCTGCAAGGTAGTGCTCCATTAGGACTGCAGTAACTGTATGTTTGGGATAAATCCTCCTTTATGAGTTCGCTGTAATTTAATTAGACCAACAGGGATAAATGCATGCACTGTCGCTCTCTAATGGTGTGGACATTAACCTTTGCATCCAGCTGCTTTGCTCTCTATAATGTTAATAGCCTTGGGGGAACTGGAGTGAAGAGCTACTAGAAATGTGTTATGCACATTGTTGCTGGGTGTTGCTTTGGACAGCGGATATTTTTTTGTATTATACCATATTTAAAGTCTAGTCATGTTGTGATAGATCTCTGTTGGCAGCCTGTGTCTAGCTGGGTTCAAAACTCTATTTATTTCAGACTATTATCTGCAAAAAATGAGAAACCTCTGTCTGCGAGGGCTTAACATTTTGGCCGGTTTTGTCCTCAACTGAAAGAATAATTGTCCTGTCATTTCCACTCCAATTAATATGCATATCAGTCTGAGGGCTATACATTAGCTTTAGTAGACAGCACAATCATAAGAAAATGATAGATCAGCTATAATTTTGGGCTGGCATATGGACACGAAGACTGGGGACATGATGGCTTTGAATAAACAGGGTCAGAGTGGTGCCATGGGATGATGTCATGTGCTAAATAAATAAAGATGTGACGGGTTCAAGGCAGGTAACGGTGGAAAAGTTAACAAAGGTAGACTCTGCTGGACTGCTGAGCAGGCAAAGTCACGCTGGAAGGTCCAGCTGTTCCATTAACCTTTTGTAATGAGACAGTGAAACTGTGGGCAAAGTGTAATGTCATGTTCAAATCATATTAGACGAAGCAGAAGAAGTGCGAACGCGACACCATTTCTGTGCAACATCCTGTACGTGTTTAAGGGAATACTTCAACGTTTTAGTTAATATTTGCTTTCTTGCTGAGTCACGCAGATGAGAAGATACTGTCACATGTGTTCATTAGCCATCTTTAGTGTGAAATACAGTGAATGTACAACACTGGACACACTGGTGAGTCAATGCTGGACCATTTAAACGTTTTACAAAAGAAGATTATTTCCAATCGCTGATTACTGCAAAATGTAAGACAAATAGACATCCAAGCAAGAGAAGAAAGTCTGAGAGCTTGAGCCTCTGATTAGCGATCATCTTGAAAAATACATCGGCTACCGTGAGGGAATTTTGACTTGTAAGATATAAGAGATAGTAAGTAAACTTGGAGCCAATCAGAGTCCTGTCAGTTCAGTTTGGTTAAATGCCAATAATGGAATTAGTCGTGAGAACACATTTTTATTTAAGCAAGAAAAGTTTTAGTCATCAAAAACAACACATTAACTATAAATATTTGCGGGTTTGACAAGCTCCTTGGCTCTGAATCAGGAACGCTGATTGCCAAAACGAGCAGGAAAATTTGGCAATAAAATGAGCTATAATGTGAAATAACAAAAACTATTTTAAATAAAACCCTGAAATGGTATAGCGTTTCTTAAAAATTGAAGTATATATTGATGTTTATAAAGATTTTGCCTTCTGTAGGAACCACTGGGACGGACTGACTCACCTTCATGGGATTATAACCTTTAATATTCAAGCCTGTATCATGTTTTTAGCCTCTGTGTTTCTGTTCGTAATCAAACAGTCTTTAGATAGATAGATAGATAGATAGATAGATAGATAGATAGATAGATAGATAGATAGATAGATAGATAGATAGATAGATAGATAGATAGATAGATAGATAGATAGACAGACAAAAGAGCTTCTGAGTCGCTCAGTCGAACACTTTGGCATCCTGAATCTCCCTGAATGAACTTCTGAGTCCTTTACAAACACACAGAATGCTCAACTTAGTTAACCAGCAGGTCACTAATGTGTCTTCTGTTTCGTGCAGAACGTTTTCCGAACATGCAAATGAAAATGCCGGTGAGAGCATTGAGAGTGAATCAAACCAATTGTAAGTATAAGGCTGTAAAACCAATTAACTAATGGATGCCAAAAGACTGTGCAGAGCACGGGTAAACTGTAATGAGTAGCTCACTCCGTTCACAGCCCTCTGATTTGTTCCACTTTAAACACAAATGTATATTGTCTATTTTGCACCTGATTACACAGCTCATCGGGTAAAATTACAAGTAGGTGCGAGTGTTCGGCGTGCTGACTGACGGGGAACACGTTTGAGGTTTCGGTCTTCGTGCAAAATCAGAATAAAGACAGCTGAATGGCAAATCCCTCCGAAAAGGGGAATAATCCCATTCTGGATGAACAACTCCCGTCCTTCTCTGTACCTTCAGTTAAAATCCCCTCAAAGGTATTTCCAGGACTGCTAGATTATCAGAGTGTAGGCATCCCTTACACCTGGGTGAGTGCAAAAAAAATATATCTGGAACTTTTTTAAGAGGGGTTTGGCCACCCATGAGAAAAGTATTAAGGTTCCTCTGTGCCAGAGCAACTCAGACTCTTTGAAAACGTCTCCAAATGCGCTCTACCAGTTCAGTTCAGTCGATTTTAAAGCTCTCTGAGAGAGAACCCATTATCCACTATTTCCTTCCTCTGAGAATCATGGCAATTTATATTCAGGATCATTTCATTGCCTGCATTTGGATATTCCATTGTTGTGGCTGGAATAAATTGCTTGAAAAGTGAAAAAAGGCCAGCATCACCTTGTCCCACTTCATCTTAACTTATTTGTCAAGCTGTCCATCATCCTTTCAACAGGGGGCTACTTGTTAATGATTGATGCAGCACCTCTTAATGTGATGGATGAATCTCCTGCTGCATGATGGGACGGGGGTGGGTGGGGGGAGGGGGAGTCACACACACACCCCTGCTCCCCTCCCCAACCACTCACCACATCTCTCTCCGTGTGAGACACGCGCCTGGTGTCCATCGATGGAGGAACAAAGGCATGCTCAATTTAATCCCCATCAATAATGTACAGCTGAGGAGGCCCTTTGCTCGAGGAGCTCTGTAAGGGCCGGGTCATTGTTGTAGTATAGAAATGGTCTTTCTATCGGTTTATTATCTCTGGATCTTTACAATGACTCATGTAGGGTTTCATCGTTTCATTCATTGTCGCACGGCAGCGCGGCTGTGACGTCTGAGCGCTCTCTGGAGCGGTTTTGTTCTCTGGAGCTGCAGCCCTGCTGCTGGAGAATATGTCAAAAGCAAGATAAGAGGAATGCCATGGTTTTATATTTATTTCTCATCCATGTCATATATTTACACAAACGCTGTCTATAAAAATTCTTTTCCACCTGGGACGTTCTTAAAAAAACTCAAAACTATGCCTGATACCTCAGCAATATCCTTTGGTATAGTCCCTAAATCATTAGGAGCTCAACAGACATAATTTTTTATTTACTTATTTATTATTATTTTAATATGTGTTTTTATATATATATATATATATATATATATATATATATATATATATATATATATATATATATATATACATATATATATATATGTACATATATATACATTTTTAATTTTTTTTTTAATTTTAAATTTTTAAAATTTCTCTTGTTCATGTATCAACTTGTCTGTTGAGAATAATAGGCAACAATTAAT
Organism: Clinocottus analis; assembly: GCF_023055335.1. NCBI lineage: Eukaryota > Metazoa > Chordata > Actinopteri > Perciformes > Cottidae > Clinocottus > Clinocottus analis. The sequence goes on along the minus strand of NW_027175931.1, from coordinate 18,268,327 downwards.
AATCGACCAAACCTGTTATGTCTTAGTTTATAGATATGTTTGTGAGATGTGATGACTGTTTGCCGTGTAGAGTGAAACAGGTATGTCTACGTGCAGATCTACGTAGGAGTATGGAGATATGTGCGTTTAGCTGCGTGTATGTGTAGACGTCCAGCTCAGCGAAATGAGATGACCTCTTTGTTTTTTATTTCATATTATATTCCTATGTATATATTTTCCTGTACTCTTGGTGGGTGTACCAGTGGGAGGGGTGGGTGGGAGAGGTATGTTGTATGTTTGTTTGTGTAAAAAAAAAAAAAGGATAGAAAACAATGGATGTTTCAGTTTAAATGCATTTTTGCTGCTATTTGTCTATCGAAATAAAAACAATATTAAAAAAAAAACTGCTTTCGCTTTAAGCAGAGCTGTCTATACAATATGACATTTTGTTCTATATAAAAAAGACAGCAATGAAGGGATAATAAAGAAAGCAAAGTCAGCAATCATTAAACTATCAAGATACAAAATCACAAAAACACATAAGACTTAGATGACATTACAAGATTTTGACTTTAGTGCACCCAATTTAAGACTCTCCACACAATAAGTGACGGGTATTTTTCGAGGTCGGGCTCATAGCTTGTGGATGAACTCAGATGGGCTTTAAAAACAATCAATATCTCTAAAATGGAAAGAGAAACGGTGGATGATGTTATCTGTTTTGTGTCAGTCAAAACACTTGTACAAACATTTTGCGCGACAGAAGGAGAACAGAACGCTGCAGTGTTAGAAACGGGATGTGATGAAAGCAGGACCAACACTTTTTGATTTTTTTTAGTAGATAGTAAAATACTTTAAAGGTGCAAGATTTCAGATTGGGAAGATTTCGAAGGCCTCTCGATGGCTCTCAACACGGCCTGCCACTCACATCTAACAGTGCTAAGAGCGGTAACAGAGCTAATTGTGCTAACAGCGCTAGCAGTACAACTACGGCAAAGGGTATTATGGGTGCTGAGGGGGAACTGGAGGGTGCTGCACTTTCACAACGATGCTGTCGGTCGGAAGGAGAGAGCAACGGCCGTCAGCTAACCAATGGGGCATGCTTACGTGCACGAACATGAACTAAAAGCGTGCACAGATGGGCGATTTGAACAAAGCAAGGGGAAGCTGGGATAACAACAAACACAGCTAATTAGCATGAAGCACTATCTGCAGTCGTTATTCTTAAACCAAAAATATTACAATCCATCCTCTGAGCGGCATGTACAGTCTATCAATGCCAACTTGGATGGCACTCTTTCTAATAGTTGTTGAGTTTTCAGTCTGGATGTAAGTGGTGGACCGACTAACTGACTTTGTCGCCTCTTAGCGTGTCTAAAAATAGGAGACAACGTTTCGTGACATCTGTCGAAACCATTTGCCATTTGTGACAATCACAGTATTGAGTCCCACAATGAGGAGCTCCCATTTGTCTGGATGAAGCTGTGAGATTCAATATTGAAGGTCATGAAGAATGTGAAGGAGAGTGTCAACGATGATCATTTAGAACTTCCCTGACTGTGAGTTTGAAAGCCAGACTGAAACCTTGATTGATTTTATTCCTGAATGCAATCAGCTGATTGTCGATCTCTTCTTTTTTTAAAGAGGCATACTTGAGGCTGGCTCTTCAGGCTGGAGGAGGAGTTTCACACACTGCTCTGACATTCGAGTGGTGACCTGGATGAACCTCATGTAAATATGTTTGGCTTCTGGTGGCCAGAAGCCAAACATATTTCCTGTGTCGCTGTCGAAAAGCCATGAAATATATTTTAACACCCTCCCTTTTCTTTACCAGCGCAAGCTACAGGGCCAAACAGCAGTCACACCTGTTCCCAAGAAGGAATCTCTGACCCGTTTAACCTTTCTTCTAACCCGACACCGAGGGCAAGGGGACATGCACCACTTTACACAAACAACAGCATCCCCCTCATACAAGACAAATGCCCTTCCACACTGTCGGCCGAGATGGGCAGCTTTGCCCCCAATCCATCTGCGGCCACAGGGGAGCATGAGGATCATGGTTCATAATTCATAATGGGAAGCCATACATACTGAGAGAGACAACCCCAGGCAGGGCCTTTTCATTATGCATTGGATCTCTAACACCAAGACTCAGAAAGCAAACTCTAGGTGCTCTGTGATTTTTTTTTTTTTTTTGGAGAGCCGTGAATCAGGGTTATTAGCTTTTTGTCAGATGTGCACACGGTCACACTCTCTGGGCTGGCAGGATATGCAAAATATACAGTAATTGCATAAACTCCTAGGTAAAGTAGTCCACTTGGCGTTTGCATAGGTCAGTGATTAAGCTGGATGAGCTACACAACTCAGGATGTAAAGTAGTCACGAGCAGAAGTGCACTAAAGGTTTTGATGAATCCCATTAATGAAGTCAGACGCCAACTTCTTATATCCTGCAGAGCTGCATTCTCAGGAGTTAACCCTTTAAAAACTGTGGAACCAATTTGGAGTGTTTTTTCCTGAGTCATCGTAGGAACCCCAAATTAATTCAAATACTTGTATTCATTGTATGTATTTGTTCAGCAAAGTCTTGGGAAAAAATGTATACCTGCAAAAAAAAAAAAAAAACACTTTTAAAAGATATTTGGATCGTAACATCCAGCATGATATGAGCCAGATTCCCCAAAAATGCCTCCTGGAGCGGTCAATAAGACATCTTTTTGGAAAGATTAGAACCTAAAGATTCAGAATCTGCTACAAAAATCACAATAAAACAACGTCTTGGTCTGTTAGGAAGGAGTTTCAGTCAAAAAACTCTGTCGTTCGGTTCAAAAATGGAAAAATTACCGATTTTATGCCAAAGGATTGTCTGAATGGGGCATGCTGGGACTTGAAATGGCCGCGCAAGGATTTTCGCACACGGTTTTCAAAAGGTTAAGCGAGATGAGACATTCTTTGGAGGCCAGAATGAATTACACTACATTTTCACCTCAGTCATGCTTAAGATTATTGTTGTCTCTAATGTCTCATCTCTACGCTGCTGAGTTGTCGTCAAAGAAAAAGACTCCATTGGAAAATAGAGTTGTGTTTTATTGCATTCATATTTTTGATGTGACAAAGGCAAGGATTTGCGTTTAGTCTTTTTCAAATCTTTTTCATTCAGAGACGTCTCTTTTTTCTCTCTGACTGTCCAGCTGTCTCTCTATTTTGTTTTTGATCCCTCGTAGCAACAGGAAAATCGACAAAGTGTAGTCAGCGTGTGAGCTAACCATCAGTCATGGATGTGATGAAGCAAGATATAGCTTTGAGTCTCCAGGAAGCTTGTACAGGTTTTAAAGCTGCTCCTATCAATACTTTTATGTTGGCAATGGATCAAATGATTGTGTGTGTTGTGAAAGTGGTCCCTCGTGATAAAGAACTCACAGTCAGCCAACTCAGTTTCATTGTATAGAATAACTGTCTGTTATCTGTACATATGACAGTAAAAACCTCATGAATCTTGAATTTCCTTCTGGAGTTGTTGGAGACCACAAACACAGTCAGAAGGAAAGTCACTATTGGAAACACAACTCCACATGAACGCTAGTGTTGCTCTCTATCTGCTGGCTGTGTCACTAATGAAGCCGCTGTGCACATTCTCAATATCGATGTAAAGGTGATCATATTTCAATTCATGTGATTGTATAACAACTATCGCTTGTTGCACTGCTTCCAAGCGATCAAAAAACTCAGTTATTGGTGTTTTTTTTATGATGGATTTTTCAGTTTTCGCACTGTGCAGAAGAACTCCTGCAAGATGAACTTCACATCCACCAGGACCTGCTGTAGTGTCCTTGAGCTAGCATCGCCTCATCAGCGCTGTAGTCTGATGCTCACTGTGCACATTGACTCATGTGTGCAAAGTGAAACACACATGTTCGAACAGGACCAATTAAATATCACATCATCATTGCACTGCTTTCAATAATGTATTGTTTGCATTCGGTTGGCATTTCCTCCAGGCTGTCAGTCGATTGATGAATTCATCTGATGATTTTGTCTGATTCTTGTAGCACATTGGGAAGGACGGACAAAAAGAAGCTGTTAACGTCTCGTGTCTATCACTGCCAACAATAACCAGCCGACATAATAGCTAATAACATATTTCCATTATCGTCCAGATTGACAAAGTTTGCTTGTCTGGCGATCACCCGCTGCACAACTCTCTCACACATAAAGATATTTGATTCCACCTTTAGTTGAGCAGAATGATGAATTGCATATTATGCTCCTCATTTGTCTCTTCTGTCTTCATCAGCATCTTTCATACATCCTCTCATTTTTCTCTCTGATGGAGTGTGAAAGAAGGATTTCTCACATATTCAATAGTTGTATTATTTATTTTATTTTCCTTGTTCCACCTGGAGCATCTGTCTCCGATTTAGTTTTATATAGTTTCTGTATATTTTAAATATCTGTATGTGCATGCTAATTCTGACACAGTCTTTTTTGCTTGCTGATTGCACATCAAGTCCCCTCTTTAATTCTCTATACATGTGGATTGAAATTGAGCACACATGCATTTGCATAAAGAGGGTAATCCTGTGTTTTCTATGTAAGTTCTCTTTTCATCTTTCTTATATGTACACGTCTGCTCCTGTGGGTGCACGTGTATACTAATTCAAATTTTGCAAAAGCCAACACTGTGTGTGAGTAGAACGCAACCTCTTTGAAGTCAGTGTTCACTGCGCCGAGGGAAATGATGACATGTTATATTGTGTGTTTGAACAAATTAGTGTGCAGCCGAATATGTGCTTTAATGACGTTCATTGTTCTTGAATAGCACCGGCACAACAGGGGAAGATAAACGTTGCTTTCCTGTGTGGAGTTTGCAATCTTTTTGTGTTTCTGAGCTCCATGAAAACGTCATAATGTGACTAAGTGCCTCTGCTTTGCAAAAATACTTCCCCGTGATGAATGTATCGTCAGTGCATCATAACACTTTGCGTGGATGCGGTAACACAAACCGAACTCACTGATGCATCGGTTACAGCGTGGCCGTATGAAACCATGTCTCCAGTCTAATGAACCTCATGGTTATCTGCTGAAGGTTCCGTCTCTTGCTGCCATTAACGTGTTTCATTCATAAATAATCACTTCCTTTACTGCTGCTGTAATGCATGTTTGCAAGCAGCACTTATCATAAAATCTATAAACTGTCAAGATGCCGGTAAGCTGAACTACTGAGGAGAGAGACACTCTCATGGTCAGCACTCCAGGAAGTAATAAAGGAAACATATATTTCCATATAATAAAAAGGGTGATGTATACTTTTTAAAATGCCAGATCATTAGAAAACAGGACCTAGTATGTTTGCAAAACAATACTTGGTCAAAAAAAAATCTTCTTTTCATGACTCATACACACATTTCCTGCATTATCTTCATATTCAGCTCATGCTCAATCTGCTGTAAATGTATTAAATTAAACACTCTCACTTTTGCAATTTCATTTGAGGACTCTTTTAGAGTTGTTACTGGAGGCAAAATGATTAAGTATGTGCTTCGCTACCTCCTGTTCTTTACCCTTTTTAAAATGCTGGAATAGTGCAGCGTCCCTGTGGGATTTTCTGAGGAGGGAACCCGAAACACAGCAGCTTCAGTGCACAGAGAGCGGCTCCCATGACACTTTTGTACTGGAGAAGGGGATTTATCCTGTTTTTGGGAGGGAAGCAAGATCTGAGATCTCAGCATCTGCTCTCCAGCTTGGCACAGTGAGTGCTGGAGGCAAGGCACATCACCACCATTTGATTAAAGATTTATACACTTTCAGACATGTTTTCTCTCATTTTTCGCAAGCCATATCTCCTGCGTTTTGCTGAGAGCTGTTTAAGTTGAGGGAGTAGCTCTTGTCTCGATCAGAGTGGTGGAGCAAATGTATGGATGCTGTTTGTTGATTTCAGCTCTGCTTTCAACACAATAACCACACAAACTGGTTTAAAAATTGAGCAACTTGGGCTCGGGCATTCACTAAGCAAATGGGTGCTGGACTTCCTCAGGAACAGACCTCGGTGTGTCCGGATGGGGGACCACGCCTACACCACCCTGAGCACTGCAACACCACAGGGGTGCGTCCTCAGTCCTTTTCTCTATCCCCTCTTCACATATGACTGCACAGCTATTCACCCCGCTAACACCACGGTCAAATTTGCAGACGACACTGCTGTAGTAGGACTGATAACCAACAACAACAACGAGACAGCCTACAAGGAGGAGATACAACATCTGACACAATGGTGTTCCCAAAGCAACCTGGACTTAAATACATCAAAATAAAAAAAAAGTGATAATAGACTTCAGGAGAGCAAGGCGGGTGGAGCACGCTGCCCTCCGTGTACGTGAAGAGGAGGTGGAGAGGGTGGACTGCTTCACATACCTCGGAGTCCACATGTCATCAGACCTCACCTGGTCCGAAAACATCTCCCACCAGGTGGGGAAGGCCGAGCAGAAGCTCTCCTTCCTCAGGAAACTGAAGCAGGCTCACCTTCCTCAACACCTGCTTGTGAACCTCTATCGGGCGACCATTGAGAGCCTCCTGACCTACTGCTGCACTGTGAGCTTTGCTCGCTGCACAGTGGAGGACAGGAGGGACCTGCGGCGGGTGGTGAGGATGGCAGAACGAGTGATTGGGACCACACTACCCCCCCCGTCAGTGACCTATACGCTGGCCAGCTCTGTAAGAAAGCCAGCTGCATCTCCAGAGACCCCATCCACCCCGGGCATGCACTGTTTGCTCCACTTCCATCTGGAAGTAGATACAGGACAATGAAAACACGCACAAACAGACTACGAAACAGCTTTTACCCACAGGCTCAATTCAATTCAACTCAATTGTTTTGATACTTTTTTCAGCTCCTTTGTCAAACAAAAGAGTTGTGGATTTTCAATAAATGTGTTCAGTTTGGCAGAGTTTAATATGCAGTCATAAAGGATGTAATGGGAATCGAGGTATTTACATTTTCTCAAATCATTACATTTTAAAAATTCTATGAGGTTTGGATTGTCTTCACTTGATGAAGACAATCTTCATGATGGGGCCAGAGTTGAACTCCACTCGCTCTCTTTTCTAAACAAATGTTTAAAAGCCTCCACTCAGCCAATTAGCATTTGAATGTCTGCAGCTCACGGTCCACTGTTGTAGCTGCTGTACGTGTGGGTTTCCCCCCTCACATCCATTCAATAAACAGATTAATCAAGCCCTATTCATGTGAAAAACATCCTGAAGCACAAAATCACATTCTGAGAAACGTCTGTGCATCCTGACACATTGAAGACAGAACAGTGACGAGTGTGATCTCTAAGAGTCACGAAACATTAAAGGTACATTTGAGGATGCACCTGGCGGTCCTTATTCATGTTGTTGTTGTTTGTTCTGGTTAGCTCAGATAACAGATGGCAAACATGGTCAATGTGAAATGTTTTAGAGAATAAACAAGGGTACATAATCACGCTTTAGAATACAGACTGCAAATTATACTGTACATCTTTTCGTGAATGTCTTGTAACAGATACACATTCAGTAAGGGGGGGTAACTATGTTGCATGCAGAAGGGCCCACTGCAGAAATATGTTACTTCATAAGTACTTGTTTTTATTACCCGGCACTAAAGCATTTACAGTGCACGCCGAGGAGCGGCAGGCTTCGCCACGCCCTTTACTAAATAAGCATTTTTTAAAGCACATGTTGAGACGTGTCATCGTGTGAGGAGTGCAGGTCTTACTGTTAATATTAACGATGGCCATGTCATGCTCGAGTGTCCCACTAAGCCGTGACAGTTTGACACTGAGTCAGCTGTATAACAAGACCAGGACCGCGAAACGGAAGCAGCTAAATGAAATTCAGCCATCATCGACTTCATAGTTTATCAAACTCAAACTCTGACTACATCTTAGACTTTTACCTGACTAAAGTTTTGGTTCACTATATGGATCCTACGTTGAAGGATCTGCTACTACCTTCTTCTTCCCAGTTTGTCTTAACCCACTGAAAACTATATATTAAACTATATATATATATATATATATATGTATATATGTATATATATAGATATATTTATATCTTTATATATATAGATATATGTACATACAATGTAAATATGTATCTAGATATATAATTATAATACATATATAATTCATACACTGCAGCCACGAGCTCGATGTGTTCCTTTCATTTGTTCTCAACAGGAAAAACTAGTTGTCGTTCTACATCTACATGTCCGGGCAAATTCTGTGCAGAATGTTGGAAGTGTTTCTCAGCTGTGGTTGAAATAAGAGAGACGTAAAGAGGTGAGGGGAAAACAACAAGTATATATTGTAGCTCTGGACACAAATTACCTCATCGAAATCAATAAACAGCACCTACTGATGATGCATGAGAGGAGTCATTTTGCTTTACAGGCTGTTGGTTCATGTCCACCTGAGGGTGTCCGTCTGTCTGTGCCCTGCAGCCTCGGACGACACGGTGACTTTTAATTGGTCTCTTGCTGTTAGAGAATCAAAATGCAAATCCTGCTCTCAGCTCTCTAATTATCAGCTGGTTTGCAGGAGTAAAAGCTTTAAGAAGCTCTGTTGTTGTTGTTGTTTTTTAAGTCACACAATATATAAATGAGCAAGTACAGAATGAATATGCGTTCGCAAACATTTCCCTATTATATGTCAAATTGTTTTCGGTGACGTTTTGCTGAGCAATGTCAGAGATCAGGCTGACCCATTTTTAGCTGTTTAATTAATTGTGTTAGTGTTTTTTTTCGTGCAGCAGCTCTAAAGAGCAACACAGACACAATCAGCTCATCTCAGCAAACTGGAATATGAGGTGAAATATTAAATGCAGTGAAAAACCTTGATCGTTGGCCTCAGGCTGAGTTCATTTCGTTGTGTATAATATGTGCTGTCTGCAGTCGTGAGTAAGTGAGCGATGACTGTGAAAGCTGTGGCCGGTGATTCATCGCTGAGGACACTTGATGGACTCTTTTACAAGCACGTCATTGTTGCTGCAAAGCCTTTGGAAATAAAAGGTCTCCTCTCTGAATTAGAGAGGGTACCGGCTGTCAGGAGAGCCGGAGAGCCGGAGAGCCGGAGAGCCGGAGAGCCGACCTTCGACCTCTTTAAGCGGAATGTCGGCGAAGGAGGCCGCCTCGTCGAGAGGGAGAACAAAGTCCCAGAAGGCCGTGCGGGGGCCTCAGTAGTTAAACCGCTGCTGAAAGCAGAAACACCACCCCGGGGATCGTTTACTGGAGATAATATATCATGACATCCAAGGAAGTTGCGTCTTGTTACTACCTGTCTCCTTTTCGTAGCTTTAGTCATGATTCCTTCAAGGCTACAATAACATTTTACTCAGTGACGTTGTTATTGAGACGCGACGGCTCCAACGCTACAATGGGGTCCAGTGAGACGAGAAGCATGTGAGATTATCACACACTGTAAGCAATGTTGTTTTGCCAAAAAGGTTGTGGAGGAAACACAATCACCGCCTAAATTATGTCATTTTAAATATTGCGCTAACTTTCACCATCGAAGTGTGTCGTATTTATTACGGGCTACTCCAGTGAACAATGAAAACGGATGCAGCAGCGGTTGAGATAACCTGATTTTTAATCCCAAATGGATTAAGCCCCAAAGCCACTTAATGCAAGTCGTGGCATCTTTCATTCGACTTTTAGAAAGCTGTTCAAAGCTCCCTTGAATACCACAGAAAACATTGTAGCCGGTCGTTGTTGTGAGATATTAACCAAGGTGTAACATTTATAAAATGTTCCTTTAAAGATAAAATAAGAGGATGGGTTTATGTGCGATCTACCGGAGGAGATCAGGCCGGCAGAATCAATAACTTCTTTTAAATCACTTCTTAAAACCCATTTTTATAGAATTGCTTTTCGTTGATATCGTCCTTTTTTGTGTGTTATGATCTATTATGCAGTTCCTTTATTCCCGTGGTTTTGTTTGTATATTTTATATAGTTTTTTGTTCTCTACTACCTGTTTGGTTTGGTTGTGTTCAACGCTTTCATGGTATGGTCCATTTGGTTTGTGTCTATGCTTTGCACTTTGTAAACCCTGTTTTTAAAAGGGCCATATAAATAAAGTTATTATTATTATCTACAGGGACACTTTAGGCTATTAGATGCAGCAGTAGCTGTTTAGTGAAATATTTCATAACCAATATCAATGATGACAAAAACTGTGAATGTATGACTCAGCTCATAAAAAAACATTATGCATTTTTAATCAACTCATGCACGATGTTGAGCGTGAAAGCGCAAAGTAGATAGATCAAAGCAGTTGCTCAGAGTAATGTTAGATATTCATACCTGTAGCGGTGCTGCATAAACAGGAGTTATATTTCCCACAAATAACTATTTCAAATTATTCACACAACTTTTACTGATCGAAGCAAAAGGCCAGATTTGGCATTCTGGTTACCAGATATGAGAAAGCGTCGAGAGCGGAGGCACTTCATGGTGTTCTCAGGAATGCAAACGAGTCATTATGCTGCGCACGTATACATCACACCAGATTAATGGTTTGTTGTCCTTGTGGCAGTCGCCAAGGCTGCTGGAGGATAAATGAAATGTGACTTATGCCTGTAGAAAATGGACACTGGGATGCACAAAGAAGGGCTTAAAGAGGTTGTCTAATTAGAGACAGAGATATGCAGTGCGAGTCATTATCAATCCATACAGACACCCGACATGAACACAGGGTTGACAGTGCTGAGTAATTGAATTACCCTTCAGCCCTATCTCCCATATGTACTGGAGCAATGTGCAATAGGTGTGAGCAGGATGTAAGATGGACCACTTCAGTGTGACAAGCCAAGGAAAATACGGATGTTTTTTTTGTAATCTGCCACTTGTCGTAACGTTACCGTTTTCCAGCGTGAACATGTTTGTGTTACTCATCGGGCAATCGTTTGGTGATCATTTTTTATAAAATGGGACCTGATTGTCTGAGGCTACATCCATCACTATGTCATCACTATTGTGAAGTTCAAAGAGAAGCTGAAAGTGAACTAACGCATAAATGCTACGACAGGAAGTTATGCCACCGGCGGAGCTGCGAGTGTGGAAATTATTCTATACATTATTAGTATTCTATACATATATATATATATATATATATATATATATATATATATATATATATATATATATATATATATATATATATATATTCATTTGTTTACATATATATTTTTAATTGTTGTATATATCTGTTATCCCTGTGCTTATGTATTTTATTTTATTATTTTATTTTGTGTGTTTAGTTTGGTTTATTTCATTTGATGTCTGTAAGTGTGGGAGGCTGCTACTACGACAAAACATTTCTCCTTGAGGATTAATAAAGTACTTTTCATTTCATTTCATTTTTCATTCAATTTCAAAACAGACACACAACAAAACCCTGAAAACGAGTGAGAATTTATTGACCCACAATCTAGTAAACTTTGATTTATAAATGTTTATTTTAAAGGAGTGATAAAAGTCGATCAAGACCTGCAGCTGAGTTTGAAAAATAAAAAAAAGTCCCAATCAAGAGTCAAATCATTCATTCAAGTCTGTAACAAAATGAAAACGCAACCCATCTAAATAGCTGAAAAGGAACATTTCCCTTTAGAAAAGTTACTCCATTAAACAATTATTCGATTAACAAAAGAGTTCCAGCTCAAGATCACCAGCCAGCATGTTAATTGTCCAATATCAGAATGTCCTTGAATGGTTACTTTTCAAAAGAATATTTTAGCCCCTCACCCAGGAAGCTGTTCACAGAGATGGATTACTGGTCAAGAGCAGGTCTCAAAATCTCTGCAATCTCATATTAATAGGACACTGAAATGATTGGAAAATAATGGCTGCTGAGATAGAAAATCAATCTGTATCTTAGAGTTTCTCTGGCAACAGGACATGCACAGGTACATGATTTGTGGCTCGGAAGATACAAAACATTCTGCTGCTTTAAAGGAGAATCTCATCCAGCAGCAGTACAATTAGCCCTGATATTATTTGCCGTGTACATGCATGGAAGCGTTGCAGGTTCACGGAAGGTGTAAGCGACCCATTATCCATGAGAGCAACCCGGCCTCGCTGGAGATGGCTAATCTAATTTTAATCTGCAAATGCATTTGCTTGTACTTAATTGCAGCAGCGAGCCGGCTGTGAGTGGATCAAAATACAAATCTGAGCGATTGTTTGCCCTGTTTTAGACCTTTCATGAAATTTAGGGTTAAGCTGGTTAAATTACTGACTAATTAATTCAATTGTTGAAAATGTGGTTATCACAGAAATGAGTCAGGGACAAAGCCGGTGACGGTTTACCTTTAACAGTTGTAAAGGGCACCTCAAGAGAAAAGCTTTGAATGGATATCTAAAAATTGTATCTTTCATGCCAAGAACTTTTAAAAATAGGACCGTTGAATCTTTTTTTAGAGACAAATTGCTATACTATTACTGACATTTACATGGCTGACTCAGACACTGCAGAACTTCCTCTGCAGTGCATGATAAGCTGCAGCTCCTGATTCCGCCTGACAGCAGCCGACAAGCTACGAGACTCAGCTTTCCTTAAATGTTTTCCCTTTCAGTCATGGAAAGTGCAGAATGCATCAGTCTGTTGTATGTTTTTAGTTGTTTTAAATGGATGTAAAGATATAGCACATATATGAAAACATGTTCAATAGGATGAAGCTAAATAAATATAAGTATATTTGTTTTACAATCAAATCGTTGTTATATTGTAAAAGGTGACACACATAGTGGTCTGAGAGGCAGGGGCACACAAAAAATGACACCAGCTGCTTGTGTTGGGGCACCAGCATGTAGAACGTACCCTAGAGGGCACTTCATCCTATTTTCTACACTGGATGGGCACTTCATCATGTTTTCCCCAACGTCAGAGGCCACCTTCTCATCATGTTTTATCTATAGGGCCATTTTTGCAGCAGTTTGTTTGAACCGAGTGCTGGGTTTTTAAATTAAAGAACGGGTTTGGGTCAGTTTAAGTTGGTGAAAACAGATTCAACAAACTGTTTCATCTGAGTCTGTGTGACATTTTTTGCCAACCAATGGTTTCTCATCAAAAAATAATATGTAGAAGTTGAACTACAGGCTAAAGGAACTGCTTGGAAATGACAGGCAGGCATCACAACCCAAGTGTTTCAAATAAACAGCTTCTGTGTCTCGAATGATCTGATTTTGCTGCCAGTTGCTTTACTTTCTAAAAAAAAAGTTATATAGAGCAAGTCAGTAATACAAAGTTATGGAAGGCTGTCTTGCCAGAGCAGGTTTGGATTGAATAGCACAGCGAGCTAATCTACATATGAAATGCATAAAACAAAGGGGAAATTAGCTGCAAAGAGTAGTTGTCATGGGCTTGGAGGAAATAAGCGCAAGAGACTCGGGGCAGCAGGTCAGGGACACAACAACGTCAGTCAAGCGATGAACTCCACTGTTCATGTCCCACGAGTCCACACGCACATGCTGTTTTTGCCCAAAGTGTCCATCTATATGTCCAGAGTACGTGCTCAGCAGGATGAGTTCCACGTTGAAAATGCAGATTCGAGCCTGGAGTATTGCAATCAAAAAGCTGATGAAAGGCTTCGGCGTCTATAAAAGTATTCCACGCCATTTGTATTCAATGGAGTCATTTCATTTGACTATTTTCATCGCATCCCAAGAAATAAATTCCCAGAGAGACTAAACACAACAACATGATGTCATTAAAAGTACACCCGAAGGCCAACACAAATCAAACAAGTCAGTTCTACCTGAGGCACGTCACAGTTATCTAAATGTAAACACGGGCAACAGAGTAACACATGTCAACACTAAACAGAGACAGAGGCCAGATTTCAGATATGTGCTGGGTTTTTTTGCCCTCGGGCAGATATCGGGGGTCCTTTGCATTCTTTTGAATTAAAACTATCCCAAACGCTGTGCTCTCCTGTACTGCGAGCTACAACTCCACAGCGCTCTTCTGCAGCGCGACGGCGGCCCCGCACCACACAGCTGTCACTCTCTGCAGCTGGAGTAGCATTGTCATGGGCACGGCATGAGGCGAAGGGAAAACAGGTTCGAAAGGGGAGCCGATTGTTATGTTAACATCACCGTTTGGTAGGAGGTGTGTTGTAAATGGAGGTGGGGCTAATTGTCCTAATGTTCTGGTAGGTCAGCGCTTGCGAGCATAAACACTATGGCTTGTTATTCAGAGCCCGAGGGCGTTGAAGTGATAATGTCAGCCAACAAACAGACCACCGCTCCTGCCCCGGACCGGCATTAAACCTCCAGGGCAAAGAGGCTCCAACCCCTCCACATTCCAGCGTCAGGGGGCTTTCGTCGTCTCTCTTCTGCAGTGCGACCGCCTGTGTTTAAACAGTCGTAGTCAGATCTGTGTGTCGGACTGTGCAGGGGTAGGGCTGGATCCGCATTGTTGCCGTAGACAATGGCCGGTTTTACTGCGGCGGTGTGAGGTGACACCTGTAAGGTTCTTCTTTCACACCCTGCAAACAAGGTATTAGGTATGCAAACTTAATATACGTGGCACTTTTCTAAACAGAAGTTACAAAGTGCTCTCCAGACCGAGGCCAAAGAAAGGACATCAAGGTCGACACACAAAGAAAATATGCACACAGATGTTAAATCCAGAACATATAAAAGTCATCATCTCGGCTAAACGCTGATATGATTACAGTAAAACACTGTTTTAATTAGAAGCTCAGTATGCCCTCATTCTTTTTAATTTGTCGCCATTTTTATGGTTTGAAATCCACAGGTTTTGCCACACACTGCAGTTCCGTCTGTAAAATGATTGGTTGGTGCCGGTTTTAGTTTCTGTTCCTGGCATTATAAACCGATTGATTTGGAAGATGCTTCATTTGTGATTGTCTTTGCGAGGATTCACCTCAGACATCTAGCGAACATTCAGCAATCAGAGGAGTCTGGAGAGAAATCAAACAGCATCTAATGCCAGAGACGCTTTGCGATGAGGAAACTGAAATCTTGAGTCAGAGGCAGAAGCAATGCAGTCGTAAAAAACTGCTTCACCACGAAGGAACACAGAACCAATTAATTCAGGGAGGAAAGAAAAAAAAAGTATTGTCAATGCAGGGAATGTGTTTGTATTTGTGTGTGAGTGTCACCAATTGGGACCTGCACAAGGATAGCAAGCAGTGGTGCGTTCAGGAATCTGACACCCCTTCAGAATAAAAAGACAAGTCCTATTCCTAGTTGGAGACAAACATAAACTCAGAGAAGGTTGTGGAGCTACACATGTTGTTCTCTCACTGCAAACTAGCTCCGGCTATTTTAGACACTGCTCCATGTTTATTTCCTGCCAAACTGGAATAAATCAAGAATGGGTTAGATGTATATGATGTTTCCAAGAAATGTAGTTCGGGCACTTGGACCACGCCCAGCACGCAGCTCGTTGTCCCGCGCACCCTTAGATACTTAAACGCAATTAACCGTCCACTCCTCCTTGACTCAGTCCCTCCCTGTCTCTCTCTCGCTCTCTCTCTCTCACACACAGGAACAAAGAGGGGACTCTGAACCACAGCAGAGCCGCCAGGAGACGACGCCCACCCACAGTCTCTACTCCCCCCGATGCCACCGATGGCCACACCCCTCAACTGGCGCAGCAAACCCGCCTCTTTCTCCCCATCCCTCACCCTGCATCCCTCACTCCCTTTGCTTATCTCTTACTCCTCTTTCCTCATCCCTAACCCTTATCCCCCATCCCTAACGCCTCATCCCTCTCCCTCGACCCTCATCCCCTCTTCCCTCTACCCTTATCCCTTACCCCTCTTTCCCGAACCCTTACCCCTTGTCCCCCACCCCTCATCCCACACCCTCATCCCCTCTTCCCTCCACCCTCATCCCCGCGTCCCCTTTCCTCCTCACCCCTCTCCAGCTCAAGAACCGAACGGTTCCGAATAAACCTTTCCCCAACACCAGTTTTGAGTAGCGTGGTCCTAAAGCATCACACGCCTTGTACAAGTTGACATTTAAACTAATAAAACATGAATAGGCTTTAATCTTTCCCCTTTCTTTGTTTTAGTTGATGCATGCAGCCCACAACATTTTCTTGGACGCTTCTCAGGATTTATGGCCGTACTCGCTGCTGCTTCCTGCTCCTTTCAGCTCTGGCCGGCTGACATGAAGCGCATCACTTGTGGCACGCCGGCACGGGAAAGTCGCCGCAGATACCAGCCAAAACAACTCAGACATACAGAGAGCTTTCCCTGGTGGCGATTGGCTTAATCAGAATGTGTGAGCTTGTTTGAGGAAAGCTTTTAATGTAACAAACGTTCATTTAGAGGAAAAAGTCTCGCAAACCGGCTTCGGGTTATTATGCAACTTGTACACTGCATTTAGGATTTGACACAGGTTGCTGAGAAGATTTCACATCTTAATTTGAAATGTGCTAATATTAAACTATTCAAATATGTAAATGTCAACATAACCAGACTCCGCAGGCACTCGGTGGCAGAGAGAACCCTCTTGGGCTTTCTGGCGCTGTCTCTCAGGGGCGTCTCAGGGGCTTCCAGACGCCATAAAACATATCTCTTTGCATCCATGTAGGAATTCAAGTTGAAGCATTGTGTCAGCATCAGATATCATAGATGAGCATTAAATTGTTTAGTCTATGTCTTTCTTGTACTGTTTTGTTGTGTGTATTTGTATGAGGTCTGTGTATGAGGTCTGTAAATGCGTGGTATGGGGAACTTGTCTACGCTTAAATTAAAATAACAAATTTCTAAAAGTGACAATAATCAATGATTATAGCTATTTCACACATAACCTTGCCAACCTGAAACGCCGTCTGGTGACACATTTGAGAGCAGGATTATTGTAGTGCATGCTAAGCATCACATGCTGAACGCAGAAGGAGCTCACGTTGAACAAACTACATTTCGATGAAATCCCAGAAGTCTTCACTCCCGGACCTTAAACGGCCCCACATGATTCGTTTGTTGTTGGAGAATTCTTTTCTCGATTTTTTATATGTAATTACTTTGTCATCTTTTTTTATATTCCTGACATGCCCTTTTCACTCCAATATATCCAGATTGTATCTCGGTGGGGCCGGTATCTACCCCGCCTGCTTCAAAGATTAACCAGCGACAGAATGTCAACCTGCTTTCACCACTTTATTGTAAAAAGAAATAAAAACGAGGAAGAAATCCCAAGTAAGTGACAAATTATTCCAACAACTTTGCCTTTGAAATCCCCGCACAGCGAGGAGGTCTAACTTATTTTCTCCAATTCTAATAACAGAATTGCTGTAACATGACTTATCTTTTGTTTAAGAGTTAATTTCATGGAACATTTGGGTGCAGCTTGTCATTATGAGGAAACGGCAGAGGACGTATTCCCGAAACGCTCGCTGCCATATTAAAGAGGGATAACAAGAATCTGCCATTTGTGTTTATTCTGGGTTGTTGCTCAAAGCGTCAGCCTGCAGCAGGCGGCATTTAAGCACCGATTCCACCGGCAATGAGCTGCCATTAACTGACAAACCAACAAATAGTTTCAGGCTCAGGTGAGAAATAAACAATACTGACAGGTGACAGATGCCTGAGTTGTAGCAGAATGGTCGACATCTTCATGAATAATTTCGTTGCCTTTCATGTCGCTAGTAAATTACATTCATGCATTCACAATCAAGTGATTGGGCAAAAAAAAAACAAAGAGACAAAACTAGCAGCCAAGACTCCCAGACTTTGTCGAATGTATCACACAGCAACAGCTGCATGCAGCGTAGGAGGCAGACAGGGACAGACTGTGCACATTTCACCTGTAATACATCTGAACTCTATTTATTCCCACACAGCCCTCAGTGTAAATGATTCAGCCTCACAGATTTGATCCTCAAGCAGTTGGGTTTCCTTGGCCTCTCTATATTAACTTATCAAATAATCTATGTTACTTGAAATACTATTACCAGGTAATATCCGGGCTTCCTGTTTGGTAGGAAAGTGTTGAAACACAGAATGTGGTTCAACAAAGACGACAAATATGAATATGTTTTCATCAAAGACATCACTGTTGAGCGAGACTACGCGGTCTTTGAAGTTGTGTCTTGATCTGAATGTCAGGGTGAAGCGAATGTCTCACGCAAGTGTTTTGTTTACTCCAAGCAAAAATGTGTGTCATTTTCTCTTCAGAAAAATATGATGAACAAAAAGAGTGATCATCAAATACAATCAGCAGACTAGTTTGTTTTTTTAAAAATTCTCTTTTATCTCCTCATACTTGCCGTAGTTTCTCTGGAGCATCTTTCCACGCAAGGCCTGCAGGAATCGCATCCTTTCAGCGAGTATAATGCTTCCACAAGGACTTTGTCTCGGTAGATTTGCAGTGACACGCTGCAACACGGTTCCACGGGACAGGATTAGCTGACGCCACGCAGGACACCCACACGGGGCGGAAAGACATTTCATTAAGAACTGAGAAGCTGTACCAGTGTGACATCAGGTTCAATATGCACCGACAACACACCAAAGTACTCGTGCACAGATATAGTGGTGGAAATAATGACATTTTTCATTTGAAGGATTTCAAATGTTTAAGCCTTAATGGACTTAAACTCCTTTTACTGTCAGCTAGAAGGAGACCAGTGTCACAAATTGTCCTATATTTGTATTTCTACTGTTCTACTACAGTATTATTAAATATGGAAAAACCATGTTAAAGAACTGTGAAGAAAGAACACAGATTATATTATATAAAAGTCAATGCCAGATGTGGTGGAGACCAACGTGGAGCCAAATGAAATGCAGTGTTGTTGACTCAGGTGGCCAAAAACACAACTTATGAGCACTAATGTTACTTGATGACGTACTCGAGAAATAGGCAAGCGATAACTACGATGGTTGTCATGTGAATGTCATCTTATTTCAGTTATTTCGTAGGCTATCAGTCAATGTCGATTTAAAGGTCCTGCCTAATAGCTGAAAACACATGTTCTGAGTCAGATAGTTAGTAAAGATGATGATGCACACAACATCATTAGCTCCCACTCTCCTGAAACAAAGGTTTTAGGATTAGATACAAACAGAACATTAGCTGCATGCTAATTAATGTTGACACAGTTGCCCTTTTAAACCACCGACATAACCACGGAGCGACACGAGACATGCCTTTCGGTCCCCTCGTTTGTTTCACTGTTGTTATCAAAAAGCAGTTTCCATTGATCGGCGTTAATACAAGGGAAGTATGGATGGCATGAGGAGCTCAAAACAAAGAGATCCATTCTCCTTTTCTTTCTGTAAATGTGAGGATCATTTGGGGGGAAAAGTTAGGCTCTACAGAGAACAATGAAATCAATAAAACGCAGACTCCTCACAGAAAGAGAGGTAACTCTGCATCGACTGCAGGCTGCTCACACACTCAATCAGATTAACTAATGAAGCAATTATCGATCCAAATTGTGGCTGCTGGCCGACACAGGACTAGTCATTAAGTGGATCTTCCCTTCCCTTGGCCATGCTGAAAATGTCAGGGTCACTGTGTTCGCTGCTTGACACAGTTTACTGAAGCCCAATCTGTGGGAGACTAATCACTTGTCCGCCTCCCAGGAGCTGTTGTGAAGTGTCCAACACCTCCAAGGGAATGGGGAGGAATTTGATTTCCACAACACCTGGAGAAGAGCCAAATCAAACGTGTAGCATATCTGCTGCTTCAACGCGGGGCGAACGCGACACATCGGACAAGAGAACCGACCACCACGGGGGGCTGTAAACGAGCAATATCCCGTTCAGTCACCTCCGCCACGCCGCAATTTTCGGGTCACTGCTGCTGTTGCGTTTATTCTGACTAAGCCAAATTTTGACCTGAAACACAGCTGTGAGTATCAGTGCAGAGCTGCAACATGAGCCGGTGGAGGTGAGGGAGGAGAAGAAGAAGAAGAAGAAGAAGAAGAAGAAAAAAGATTTCCTGTCTGCTGCATCCTCTGAATCGTCAAAAATATGTACTTTCATTGGCTGGGTCCACAGCATTGAGAGGTTGTTTGTTTCCATGCTCATAGCGGGAGCCGTGTCACAAGATGTCTCGCAAGATGTCAAAATAGCAGCGCTCGTTCTCTCATCAAATAAATAAAGCCGGAGCTGCTACAGTTTCTCCAACAAGACAGGATGAAGTGTAATTCATTAGTCGTGTGTGTGTAATCTCTTTCTCCAGTCATGGGGACTGACAGAAAATGCTCTCCTGGGAATACAAAGTAAACCTGAGCTTCAGCTGCATTTATTCCACTGAAGTTTTAGCACTGCTTTTTTTTCTTCCCCTCAGATTAAGACCTTGATTATGGGGATTCTGTTTTGGTGGTTTGTTTTTTTTTCAAATATGTAGTCCTTGACTAGCCGCCTCACCTAAAATCACAACTATGACCAAGAAGTCATTGTTTTGGTAAATGCAACGCTCCGGGCTCGGTCATCAGTCAGTCTTGTTTGCTTTCACCCGCGTGGAGGAAGAAAAAAAAGCAAAGTATAGTTCTCTTTTGCAGTCGGCGCACTGAGGCGGGAAAAAAATATTGCTTTACGGTTAGTTTCTAATCAAATTGCATTAGGTTTTCACAGCCTGTGCCCTCGCTCCATTTGCAGAAACCACCACAGACCGACATGAATTCCGCACCCAGGGTGAGGAATACTTCTTCACCCCGATAGATTTCCTCCCCCCCCCCCAGCTCCAACACACATTGTGCACAGACGCACACATTTTGTGCTCATGCAGTTACAGCACAGGGGGAATTTATTTTATTTGCAGCGAGTGTGGTTTTAATGACACTCTACGTGCTCTGATGTTGTTTTTTTTACCAACTTCTGAAATGGACTCGATGAGACGCTTGACGTTTTGACCGTTTTGGAGCGTGGAACAGAAAGCCGCCCCCGTCTATCGCCACGATCTGTCAGTCATCGCACGACAAACCGCTCCCGACTTGAAGCCACGACACAACAAGCAAGCGAACACACACACACGGCTGTGAGATTACACGGAGCCGTAAACGAGTGCACGTGCAGGGAAGTCGGTGCCAAAGCACTCATATTAATCCTAATTATTAACAGAGTTATTGTATTGGTGTTAATTATTGTGGCGCTGCTCTTGAATGGGCCGCGTGAAATAATTGAAAACTAAGGAGATATGAGCAGAGACATGAATAATTAATTACAGCTAAATTATGAATGTGGACAATTCCTCATTATAATTAACCTTGGACCCACATTCTATATGTTTCACCATTAAACCTTCTGTCCTCTGCCAGTGAGGCACAAAGCTCTGTGTCATTTCTTGCCTCCAGTCTGAGGCGGCATGATTGAAAGTCTACCTCAGTGTGTATGCGTGCGTGTGTGCGTGCGTGCGTGCGTGCGTGCGTGTGAGTGCATGCTGGAGACAGCCGAGCTAGAAAGTAGCATGTATGTTTACTCAGTTACAGCAGTTAAGTACAATTCTGAGCTTCTGTCACTCTCCATCTTGACTTCTTCTCCTCTTCAGATGTCGGCATTGCACTTCGATTCCTTCACTGCGTTCCTGTGACGGCTGTATACAGCGAGCACTACAAGTTACTTTGCCAGATGCAGATTTCTCACTGTGATAATCTCATCAAATGTCACTGTCGTGAGGTAAAAATAGCAAATGACAAAAAAAAATTCTAAATGTCAACTTTTCTGGAATAAAAACAGCCGTGTGTCAATCTTGATGACATACAGCTTTGTGACATCGAGCTGACATTGAATGCGGGAGGAAAGCAGTCGCGTTGAGCTCATCCGGAACCGGTAATCTGCAACTTAGAAATAATTAATTAATTGTTTAAAAGCAAAAAGGATCATTTCTTTGGGTCCAGCTTCTCAAATGTGATGGTTTGCTGTTTTTCTGACATTTAATAGATCAACTGATCTTGTCATTAATTTATTGCGAAAATAATTGTCAGGTTACTGCTAGATACATGTTAACACTTACAACTGCTACTACTAATAATGATTAGAAGAAGAAAATTAATAACAATAATAAGCTTTTCTAGACAAGTACTAATGTGTACTTTATATCAGTTAAGTTTTAAATGCAAGTTTAGGATTAGAGTATTTATTGTCCCTCTGGGTATTCTGCATGAGACAAGTCTGAGGTGCTGCTTGATTGAACGCTTCTCCAGTGTGTTTGTGTGTGTGTGTGTGTGTGTGTGTGTGTGTGTGTGTGTGTGTGTGTGTGTGTGTGTGTGTGTGTGTGTGTGTGTGAGTGCAGGGTGAGTTGGATAGAGAGAAGGGTGGGGGAAGGAAGAGTTGAAGATGAGAGCAAGTAAAGGGGGTGAAAGGGAGGAGTGTGTGTGTGTGTGTGTGTGTGTGTGTGTGTGAAGGGGAGGGGGGGGGGGGGCACACTTGTGTGTGGGAGGCGTGTGTGTGTGTGTGTGGGGGGGGGTGTCTAAGAACAGGATGGGGTGATGGGGGGGTACACTTTTGTGTGGGAGGAGGATGGCAGGGAGGGGGGAAGGGGGGGGGGTTGCAGCTGGAGGGGAAAAGCGAGGGAGGGGTGTGAGTGAGGGAGGTCTGGAGGCAGGGGAGAGGAGGGGGGGGGGGGCGGAGCCGCAGACAGCATCCCCCGCCCCCGTGCTCGTCTGCGCGCTCCTCGCAGTTACCTGTTCCTACTGCACCGACGCGAGCGCAAATTGGCGAGCGCACATGCCACGTTGAGACAAGAACACCTAAACAGAACACCAGCCAACGGGGGCTCGCGAGGACCATTTGAGTTGTATCCACCTCTACGACAACCCAGCCAACGAAGACACTCAAACTCCACCAAGTGGTTTAACAAACCTCCGAGGCAAGCAGCCGACTTGAGGACCCGAGAGACCCGCAAGGATGCACTTGTTGTCCGCCAGCTGCGTGTGCGCCCTCTTCGTGGCCGCGCTCCTCCGCCAAGGTGAGCTTTTTGTTCCCGGTATCTGGGCTGCGGTGGCGCTCACGCGGGCTGAGTCCGTGCGCTGAGGCTGCAAGTGGCCCACATGAGGGCGGGCAGAGGGGGGAGGGAGTCCCGGCAGTCGCACCTGCGTGCGACCAAAACTTCAGCCGGGGTTATCGATCACATTTCCGGGGTAGAAGTGGAACAGTGTCGCTGGTGTTTGTTCTTTTAATGTTTAAGTTAGAAAGCTGTAATACATAGTTCACGCTACCGGTATCAAGTAGCTAGTCATGAATGCTCATTTTGCATCTGTTGTTTTTAATGAATGTTTTTAAATCATGTAAAAACAGTATCTTGTTGTTGTTTATTGGTATTCACCACATATAATGCAGTGGTTATTAGTATCCATGGCAATTGTGTTCATTATCAAAAAAAAATATCTACTTCTAATTATCTATAATGCATTCAAAGAAAGTCCAGATAAATAAGACCTGGCCGTTGTTTTTTTTTTGTTTAACTTAACTCACCTCAGTGAATGTTTTATTATTGTACCTTCCTGGTCATATCTGCAAAAGTTACTTTTCTTGTGTATAAGCGGCTTATGTGAGATGAAATATTGTCCTTTGTGCAACCCTTTTTTGTTGATCCCCTTCATGGTGGGAGAGGCAGTGAGGTAGTCTTCACATGTGCTCATGGCTCATGCCATGACGTCATGATGATGCCTCCTCTCTCTCTGCTTCATTTCGGGGAACGCAGCCTGTGGACCAGAATGATGCCGCGTTTACATCCTGTCTGAATTATTGTAATTATGGGCTGCCTGTTGGCTGCAGGGAAAGCGCTCCCGACAGTTTCCCCCACTAGTAATTACATGCAGGATTGGATTCATTGTGGATGTGAACAGTTGGAATTGGTTGTTCAAGTGAATGCGTCCAAGGTACAGAAAAAATAAATACACTTCGTTGGGGTGTGATGTGAATGCAGCAACCTGCCATTAAGTGGTGATTTTCAAATATGGATAATACGGGCTATTTTTCGTCGTCCTAATAATTTCGTGCAGAAGGTGGTTAAGCCTTTTCTCCAGGCTCTTCCTTGTTGTCTGCTCTGTCAGGCCAACAGGTAGCGGCACCATGTGCTCACATCACTCAGCCAGGCCATTAAGCAGAGCTGCACATGAGCCCAAAGTACTCCCTTGGAAAGAAGAAGGGTGGAGAGGTTGATCCAACCAGACTCCCTTCTTCCACCCCGTCACACCCCGGTGGCGCCTGTTGTTGAAAATTAACACCATGCAGCAGCTATCAGTCAGGCTCAGGTGGTTTATTTGTGAGGAAATGAATGGCCCTTTTAAGGGTTTTTACACCGCTGTGCCGCTGCGGCGCTGTGTGCTTGAGACAAGGAGGAGTGCACTGAGTCGGTAATGAGGTTAGACTTTATGGTCGTCCCCACTACTGTGTGTTTAGTTGGCGCGATGGTCAAGATGCGTGTGTGTGTTAGCCTACACAACAGATGGCCAGTCTTGTACAAACTGCAGGTTTCTCTTGAGTTGTTGTGACAATTTTCTTTTTTTTTTTCCAGTGATTCTTCAATTTGCTCAACACAGGCACAACAAAATCTGACTGAAAGGCTTTATTGAATTTGGGATTTGCAATAAAAGCTGCATTGATGGTTGTAATAAAAAAAACAAAAAAAAACAGGCCTGTGTTTATTATATTGAAACTGATGAAAAAATAACAGCTCCCGGGGCTTCGTCTGTGAAGGCCGAGCCTCGGCCACAACCGGATAGAATAGAAAAACAGAGCTCTGAATAACTCTGAGAACAAATAGTCAGAAAGATGCATCTGTTTTTTTGTTCACTCCCTGTCTGCACCCTTCCCCCACCCCCCTCGCCCCTCTGAGCAGGCGGGCAGCACTCGGTGTCACAGCTGGTATTACTTGTCAAGCGAGTGGGGCTCTCTCTTTTGCTAATGGTCTAATCTCTTGTGTGTGTGTGTGTGTGTGTGTGTGTGGAGGGTGGTGGTAGTGGTGGGTGGGGGGGTCACCCAATTTCACCTGAGATGGAGTCTGTCTCCTTTCTTTCATCTTAACTAGGTTATGTTCAGACCTGTCTCTTAAATGTTGTGACGTTGACGTGCAAGAACCGGAAAGAGCCGCTTTAATTGTACACTTCCGTTAAAAGATCGCGTACAACTGTGTATTTGTTGCGTGTGCACGTCTCGTCTTGTTTATAAGCGCCTTCTTCTTGATGTCTGAAGACTGCTTGTGGTTGTTTCGTCTTTGAAAAGAGATTTCTTTGTGACTTGTATTGTATCTCCTCATGCAAAATTCAAATGCATTCCTGAGGAGTCTGGCAACTCAGCCGAATCACGACTTTGAATAGAAGTGCTGCATCTTGGTGCTGTCATTTTAAAACGTACTCTCTTGAAGTAGTTTAGTTGTTTCTTGGTAGATTTAGCTCATGGCTGGCTCCAGAATGTAATCAAATGGTGCCATCAAGATGAACTATTTGAATAGTTGAGGAAAGACATGAGGTGGTGTGAAAATCTGCAGCATTGAAAGATGTTCTTGTGAGTACAAAAGATCGTGAACAAACCAAGGAAACCCAGCTTCTATTAACTCATAGTTTCTCTTACTTTTTGGAATCAAAACGCTTAAAAAAGTCCCCAAATGTGACGTCCAGACACAAGTCATTCCACTGCTGGATGCTTAACCAGATGCTTAACTTAAAAAGCGCTGCGAGCACTCTGTCGTGTGTGTGAAACTGAAGTGTGAAGTGGATTTTTTTCCCTGCCGTCACATAGTTAGTGTACTTGTGTTTTTGATGGAGGAAAAAAATGTAGCATTGCGTAGGAAGTGAGACATATGCCATTACTCACCTCAGAATAACAAAGCTGAAAGACACAGGTGTACCACGAGGATCATTCTGCACACCATGTCTTCCTCCGGCCTCGGTCACAATCACTTTCATGGGCTCCTCCGACAGGAGGGGGCCGTGCAGACAGGCGAGATCCTCCTGTAAATTAAAGCAGCATCAGGGTGGGGAGCCCAGTATCGCTCCCCCCATCAGGGGGTGCAGGATTCCTACCAGCGCCCCTGGCAGCAGAGGGGCTCAAGCTTAATTAACTACTGACATGGTAACCAGCTTTAAATTACTAATGAATAAAAAGAAAAAAGGAAGCTAAAGGGGAACGTACAACTAAAAATAACCAAAAGTTATAATGAAATGGAAACATGATATACTATTTGATGCTACACAAAAGCAAAGAACAGGTTTTTAGTGCAACTCAGAAATACAATATAAGGGTCGATCAGTAAATCTGTGGATAAGACAATTTACAAGAAATTAGGCCGATGCATCAGCTTTTCCCCTGAGAAATGATGCTTATAACATATGCATCTGGAGCATATGGTGGAGTAGCTGCTCAGATACTGTAGAGCTTGTGGGTTGGAGGAGGAACCCCCCACCCACCACACACACACACACACACACACACATCTACCACTGAACAGGTGGATGAGGTTTGTGGGGCCGTGAAGAGGCCCGCTGTCTCATTAGGATTCTTGTATTTGTGCAGTTGTTAAAAACACATTACGCTAAATTCTAACCGTTTTCGCCTTGTTCACTCGATTATGACGTTTAAAACTGTTGTATTGACTTTCAGATTGGCTCTAAAAGTCTCATTTCTAAATCAAACTTCACCTTTTAGATTAGATGTAGCGAGGCCTCGGTGGAAAAATATGAGCAACCACATGAACATGCTGGGTTTCCTACGTGTCGGAGAGAGCAATTCACCCTCAGCTGGACTCACCGAGCTGGGAGATGTGTGAGCGCTTTTGAAACGAGGAAATGAAAGGACTTGTGTGGCAAAAGCAATCACTCTGAGGCAATGATTCAATGAGAAAAAGGGTCTTTTGTTCGCCTGTGACAGTTTTACGCACATGATTATCAGTAAAACAGCAGCAATTGAATCTTAATTACACTTTGGTGACTGGTTTTTCCCACTTTCAGGACCAGAGTGTGAGATATATATATATATATATATATATATATATATATATATATATATATATATATATATATAATCTCAGCTATAATGGCCTCTTCTGCTGCTGATTTTTTTTTTCTCGGTGTATTTTGCTTGAATTATCCCCTTTGTGGACTTTTCCGACGTTCTGCATACTTTACATGGTTGAACTGAGTTGTTGTAGTGTTTTACCAAACAGGCTATCGTCTCAGTTTGCTCACTTTTCTTATTGTGCACACAGGTTCCTCGCTCTGCCGTGCAAAATAATGGTTTATTTGTTATTCAAGGGGTGGGACCAGGGTTCTATTGTTTCAGCTATAAAGAAAGGCTTAACAACAGGAGAGGGGTGACTGTGCTATGCAGTAGTGCTTCGTTCTTTATGCAGGAATATCCCTATTGAAATGCATGAAGGTATCCTTGGTTTTGGTAAAAGCCCAACAGCACCCTGAGATTGGGCAGCCCTTGTCTCGGGGACAAAAAGTGAGGTTGTTTCTCTCTTTTGTCATTGACGCAGCCCCCACGCTTCCACTGGATTTCCTGTGGACTCCCGCCGACTGTATTGTGATGCCGGCTCTTTTTTGGAACAAATGAGTGTATGATAGTGACTTCTTGCTCCCGCTCTGTTCTTTGTCATTAATATGGAGGAGCACACACCCCTCGGAGAGGGCACAGAGTAGCGGCTGCCTCTCCCTGCACTTCACATGTGCAACCTGACTGGGTAGGGTGGGGGTTTCTCCTCCATATGAAAAGCCTGTGGCCACACCCATCTTCAGCAGCGCCTGGATCTTTGTTCAAATTCTCCATGAGAGTCATTGCTGTGTTTTAATGAATTCTTTGCGAGCTCTCCATTAACTGTGATGGTAATCGACCGACGTTAGAGAATATTTAAGGGATTCCAGAAAGAGGGCGTACGAAAAGTCAGAGAGTGGGTGCTTATGTGGCTTTTGTTTTTTTGTGAATTACGTTTAATGAACTTCTTTTTCTCATTAAAATGTATCTTGTGGATTAGGCAAAGACAAAGACATTGTTTCCCACCACTGACAGCAGCAGGGGCTCCTACTGACCCATGACGGGGGTTCGTTTGTTTATGCCTCCACTTCCATAAAATCATTATCCCTGCCTATTTATGAGACTCAAAGTGGCAAGACAGGACATTGCTACTGTGTCAGGCCTTTATTTTGAGGTTCAAAGAAGTCAGGCGGGTTGACACAGCTTTTGAACAAAAGGTGAAACATCCATTTGGAGCCTCGGGCCAACTCATAAAATGACACAGAGATTTGTCTTCCGTTCATTTCTGAATCATCCTCTGTTGGCCCAAAAGCTCGTCCGCAGTACTGAGAAATCTCTCTATTCATTCAGACGCTGTTTAGCAGTTCTTCCTTCATGAAACATTGCACTGCTCGCTGTTACGCACTGCCCTGAGGACTCAACAGAACAGTCTTGTGTCTCCATTTGACCTCAGTATTCACATTCCCGCCATTTTAAAAGCTGTTTCTTTGTGTTGTGCTGGTGTCCACCATTCTTCCCGCATAGACCGCTGCGGCATTCTGCGAGCGCCCGGAGCGATCTTTGATTATATACTGCTTCGGTTGAACTTGCCGGAGACAGGAGTTCTCATTCAAGGAGATCCTCTTTCACATGGTATAGCAAGACTATATCTCTGATTGGTATTAAAAGCCTAACAGTCTGCTAGTCATTAACAGTTAGTGCCTACGTGTGAAAAAGATAGAAGATTGAATGGTTGGCTCATCTTCTCTGGGTCATCCATATAGCAACACACTTGGGACTACCCTTGAACCTTTATGGAGGTCTAGAATATGCTCATGGGAAAGCCCAGGCATGTTCTCACATGCTGGATGCCACCCTTGGAATTTAAAACTAAAGCTTTACTCTTTTACTAGATTTCATGCTGCTCTGTTTATTAGATTCCTAATTGATGTGATGCTGATCTTTGATAATTGTGGCTCCACACCTCCCACCAACCTGAGTTAATTGTCTAAACACCAAGTGTTAAAATATTAAATAAATAGGGTTCAAAGGCTGTCAGCGGGTAGCATTTAGGGCAATAGTTTGGTAGGAATGTGATATAATATAATAAGCATGTTTTCCTGGATCCCATGAAAATGAGAATGGTTGTATTTTCGTGAGCTCAGATTGAGCCATTCATAACTTCATACAGCGCGGGCCCAATGTTCAGAGTCCACTGTGTTGCACTGCCATGTTTCTACAGTAGCCTAGAAAGAACAAACCAAAGACTGGCTTTGTGTGTCTTGTGTGTGTAGTCCTCCAACACGCTTGGCACATTCAGTTGGCGGCAAACTGCAACATCTAATCATACAAATCATACACACCGACCCTATAAGAGATCATAGGTACCTAAAATATTTACCAAATTCTGTACAGGTCATATATCCAAAAACTAAGGGATAAGCCATTTAAATAACTGATGTTTCAAAGAAGATGTTTACTCTATTCATTAAAACATAAGTTATTATTATGATCTGTCTGGAAGTTTGCTCGCTCTCTTAACTGTACATAAATCATTAATCCAATGAAAGACGTTTTCACATTGCAGACCTTGAAAACTTAGTTTTCCATTGTGGCCGCAGGGCCACTTTCTGGTGTGCAACAAAACATGATCTAATGAAAAGAAATGTAATCCTTCCATCAAAACGATCTCGTTACCAAACAGCATCATCCCCTCAGATTCAACATTTTGTTCTGGTGGCTACGCTCTGGCTAATAAATGGTGGATGTGTCGGATGTTTTGTAATAAGATGCTCTTCTTTGCGCTTAAGTATTCAGCTGTTTCACTGCCAGACCTTACACGCAAGGTGAAGAGATGCTTGTCTGTTAATTAGATGCAATACTTAATTTTCTAATGGAACGTCTTAAGAGGTCAAGTAGCCTTGTGTTCCTGGGGAGAATCTCTATGCACTACACATCTCACTGGCGCATTTTAAACACCTACTTTTATAATGAATGTACCCTTGGCACAGGAAAACAACGCGCATTACTCTTATTTCACTGTGTCGGCGACAAGGTGGTCGCAAAAGAAAAAGTAGGAGCGTTCAAGAGCATACTCACAAGCAGCCTGCCTACCCGAGGTTTTTGCCATATAAAGTCGCTTTATTACAGTGCCTGTCTTGTTGAGAGTGAGGATATTGTTAAATGAACTTTGCAGGGTTTAATTTTGAGTAATGAAGATGCCATTACCCATTATGCTGCCATTCAATTCACCCCACATACAGGTAGTGCATACAGGAAGAGATGACACATCATTTCCTCGTATAATGATGGTGATTTCATTTCATTTTGTGCAGGGTCTGGTCGCACAGCAAAAAATACTCTGACACTGGAACCACTCTTTTTTTCAGTAAGATTCAATGCTCTTTTTCTGAGGAAATCTCAGGATTACCTGTCTCATTGTCACAGGCTCTCGTATAAACAGCCGACACCAAACCAAGAGCAAATCAGAGCCAGCGTTTGTCATTTGTTCACCCAATAATATCTCCCACTGGGTTTCAAATAATCGTCACCTTTCAGCTCAGGGTGTCATTTCCTCTGATGGCATGCTTGAATGAATATATGTCTTATTTTCCTCAGTGATGTCTTGTGTTCATTGCATTTTCATATCTCAGGTCATTACATCTGCGAAAATGCATGTTTTTAATATCAACACAAGAGTAGAAGCCAAAGAAAGTTAGTTATAAGATGATCTTCTGTCTTTGCTCAGTTTGTACATCTTTTTTTCCCTTCTGATGAGAAGTTCTAGTGACATGGTCACAGTGTCATCACGCTGATGTTTAGCAGGTATAATGTTTATCATGTTAACCGTCGTAGTCTAACCATTTAGCGTGCTAACATTTGCTAATTCATAAGACACTAAAAGCTTGAGTGCAGATGAGTATGACGAGAAAGCCATTATTTTTGGTCATTAAAGTATCAGATATATTACAAGTGTGACCTAAAGAAGCACTATAGGGAAAGATAAGGGGTCCCCAAGGAAATTAAAATGCATCCTGAGGAGACCATGAATGTCTGTACGTGGGCTGCAAAAGTGATGATTCGTTGAGTAGCAAAAGAATTACTGATTAATTTTCTGCTGAGCTTAATAATCAAACAATCGACTCCACGGTTCTCGTCTGGACCAAACTTCAATGCAATCTTCTAATAGTTGTTAAGCTAAGTCCTTAAAAACAGCTGCATCTTGACCTCATGGTGGCGCCAGAGTAAACGTCAATGGGACGATTAAAGTTAATAAGCCTTATTTGTCGGTGTAACATGAATGTCTGCACAACATTTCATGGCAATCCATACAATAGTTGTTGAGATATTCAGTCTGGAACAAATTGGTAGCCCAAACGACCGACATCGCCATCTGTAGCGTCGTGGCGCTAGCGTAGCTCGAAGTACATTTGCGTGGCGTATTTCCAAATACGTGTGTAGTTTCTACAACTGTGCCTTTTTGTTTTTTTTGTAAATTTACACCCCAGCCAATGTCCTTATTTATCAGCGATTCTTTTGTTCCTGTGCAATTTATAGCCCTTTCTGTGCTTTCAGAGCAGCCGTTGCCCCGAGCTCCTGCATTTTTGTCTGACCCTGCAGTCAGAACCTTCTGAAGAACGTGTTGACTCAGTTTGCTTGAAGGGGATGGTCTGTGCAGAGCGGTCCCATGGAGATACATACACCCCCGAGCTCACCGCCATATTGTAGATATTTTGTAGATATCTTCCAGAGCTGCTCATTGTCGGATGTTGTGTTTGTGTGTGGTGTTTGTGTGCTGCTCACTATCGGTTAGATCTGCAGGGCTCGTCCTGCTCTTGTTCGGGATGTACAACATCAGTGGCAGCGTTTAAAGATGTGCAACGCCAGGCTGGAGGGTTAAAGCACTTACCCTGATGTATGGCTTCTCCTCATGTCATATTGGGAAAAAGACAACGCGATAGCCACTCTTAATTAAATTATCATGCCTTAAAGGACCCGCCTACCCGAGACGACGGTGACATATGTGGAATGACATGAACTGAGAGTGGTCATCTAATTTTACAGGAACAAAAGACGCAAACAAAAAGCACAAGATTGGCTTGGTTAATCTTTTATGTATCTTTAGAAAAAAGTAGGATATTGCTTATCGTGACCTTGCTTAAAAATAGATAAAGTGTCTTTTGTACCCAAGTTAATTTGTTTCACACAAACAAAAAGTTTATGGAATACACAAATTCAGCATACAGAAAAAAAAAAACAGCTTGGCGCCATCGGAGTTAACGCTGGTAAAACCTTTCAGCCGGATAATGATAGCGGTTATCCCGCCACGTAAATGTGAGCGTTCTGCAGCCATGGAGAGACGCCGTGGTGGGACAGCGCATGTTAATCTCCAGCCTTTCACAGCCCTCCCATCAAAGCAGACGTTGGTCCGTGGGTATTAAATGTGAAACCACACAGATTTGATGTGCAAGCAGGTACATAATCCTTTGTATGTATTATCTGCATTCCATGTATTCCTCCCATCGCTCTCCGCTCTGTTTAGCCAGCCGAGGCTTCGGGACCCCCTCAGAGGCAGAAGCTAACGCAGGACACAATTTGAAACCGTCATGCCCTCTTAATACCAACCAGGCTGTTTGGCTTATTGGAATGGGGAGCACTGCCTGCTCTGTTTCACAGTGAAGGGTTAGAAGGTCAGGCCCGTCATTACGAGCGCACAACAGCCTACATGACTCTGTGCTCAACTAATGTGAAAGTAGAGGCAGGACAATTACCAGTGATGAAAGCTGCGAAAGCCATCTGCCGAACAAATGAAAATATCTACCTGTTAATGTTTTCTGTTGTTCACAGCGCAACCCGGCATGCATTATTGATACGCCAAAGTAGGCGCTGTGCATTACATTGAGACTTCTGCACACATTGCCACTAATCATCCATTTTGTGTTGAGGAAACTATTTGTCTATGGCTCATGCGGTGTCTAATGAGGCACTTCTTTAAGATCGATGAGTCGATGCATTCTTGTTTACCCGCGTGGAGAAGTCCATCCCACTCTTTCTCCACCGTGTGTGGCTCTGCCGTGTGGACAAGGCCGCCTTTGCCTTCGACGGGGGCTTTGTTGTGGCAGCAGGTTTGATTGGTATCCTCAGGCAACTGTAATATGGACAAACAGATAGTATAATAGTAAACACAAGTGCTCCCCGAGGCCCAATGTGCCGCAGATGTTCAAAGGATTTCCGATTTATGGCGGCGAAGGGGCAAAGACAGGGTGGGGCCACTTTTACAGGAGAGGGAGTACTTATGGTGGAGACAGACCTGCAGGTTCTTAAACATAAAGTGTATTGCAGTTGGAGTAAATAGTGGGATGTGTAACCGCTACCTAGGGTAAAAGCATACAACAGATTTTTCTGCTAGTGTGAGGATGCTTCGAGTCTGATGGTGCAGTGGATGTTTTAATCTGCCCTCCTGTTGTGCTCTGGCTGTTTGCATTTATAATATGTTGAGCATTTGGGTTTGGCTTTGGTCTAGGCTGCAACTAACTATCACTATCATTGCAGATTCAGCTGTTATTTCTGTCCGAAAAAAATAAAGTAGAAATACCCAATCAATCAATGATTTTAAATCACAAATATGACGGTCCAAAACATTGAAGATGTTTCGTTTACGAAGATACAAAACAGAGAATACTAGTGTTGGACATTCCTACCTTTAGAAACGATTAAATTCAACAATTAGGGGTTGAAACGATGAGCAATTTGTATTTTCTCAAATGCCAACCAGTCTCTAGTTCAACCATCTCAAATGGCAATTTGGTGCTTTGTCTCTTTCTTTTATCCCAGTAAAATAAAATTGGACCGTTGGTCAGACAAAACAAGACTTTAATTTAACACCTTGACCTCTGAGAAAACTCTTTCATGGACCGAACATCAAATACAAAATACATATTTTATTATTCACTGCAAAATCTTCATTAGTCACCATTGTTTTTGCAAGAGGGATCATTTTAACACAAAGCGAGCTGTTTATGATCATTATTCTCATCACTAATTAATTTTTAGGTGAAATAAAATGCAATTCTTTAAATTGCTAGGTTTGTCTGACAAAGAGCAAGAAGATATCTATGTACAGATCTACAAAAGAGAGAAATCCTTACACTTCAAAAGTTGGAATCAGCATTATGTTTGACATTTTTTAGCTTGATAAATGACATTTTCAGTGGATGGATTCACTTTGTCATTGATTAATCGTTCCATTATTAGTCTGCCTCTCTTTCTCTCATTTTTGCTGGATGACATCAGTGGGCTATAAATAAAACTGATTACAAACGATGTCCAATCTATAATCGGACATCCTGGAAGTCGGTCCTGCTCCAGTAGCCTTCGTAGCTTCAGGCGGGCGAGGCTCGCGGGTTCATGGAGTGTTTGCATAAAACTGAAACCACCCGTCTGATGTGATACCTCTTGAAGAGACCTGCCGAAAACGACGAGCACTTTGATGTCAAGAAGGTTGTTTTGAATGTGTCAGGAATATTTTAAAACTGCCTATTAACACATGTAACCGCACAGGCCGGAGAAGAAAAAAATAAAAAGCTTATACCAACTTGAAGATTCACTTCATGGACTTGGATTCATGAGTATCAGTTCAAACTCGACAGTAATTCAAAGGGCACTATATTCATTAGTGAGAAGCATTACTCACTTTTAGGGGCTCCATCTGGTGCGTCACACCATCTGCTGCATCGCTTTAACCCCGACGTTTATTTTATTAGGCAGTAAATATTTATTTAATTATCAGTGTGACTGCATTTTTAAGCCTTAATTGGGTTGATTATACATCGCAGTGATTGCTGGAGGAAAAGGGTGATTGTAATTACATAGGCTGAAAATAGATGCGTCAAACAGCAAGTTGGACCCTTTCTGTGCATTGATCGGCGCCTCATAATGTCAAACCCTCACAAACATTTGGCATCCATTGAACCATGAGATCAACTCAGATGCAACTAAAGTGTTGAACACACTCAGATCAATCCGAGCTGATGGAATATGTTATTTTATTGTAAAAGCTGTGTCAATGCTGCTGAAAACATTGTTGAAGACTCACCAAGACTGTGCACATATTTAAGAGCTCAACTTATTTTTTTTTCAAGAAAGTCTTAGAAGTGTTTAAGTAACCGTGAGATAAATTTTGATTCAAAGCCTCGGTGATTACGGGCAGAGGTGTTGCGTGTGGATGCAAGCTCGTCATTAGGCTCGGGCGAGCGGGACAAATTCAATAACACTCCTCCAGCGTCGTGAAGTTTGAAGCCTCTTTGGCATCCGAGAAAGTTCTCCCATGGTCATGATTCAGCTGTAAGAATGAATGAGTGCTTTCTAATCACACGTCTAATTTGACTGGCTTGGAAGTTATTATGCTCCAGCTTTGAAATCCTGTACACAATAACAGCATTTGATTTAAATTCATCAGCAAATTTGAGACACGTCCTTCCCTTTGATGCTTTCAGGTATTGAAGTGAAGAGCATTGAATGTCAGTTGAACTGAGGTTCCTTTACGTCGAAGAAAGGCAGGGAATGAAATGAATTTGTTTATATATGAAAACAAAGACACAGTATCCATTTGAGTTCGCATTCCACTTGTGGAGGAAGAGCTTTTTCAAGTTCCTGCCTGAGAAACAGAGTCTTTATAGCACAGACTCAGGAACCCATTAGCTTCCCCTATAGTCTTGGGTGCTGTCGGGGAATCTGAAACTCCATCTTATTTGTCCACAGCCCAGAGCCGTTGGTGGCTCAATGTCCTCTCTTCTTGAAACAGGAAAATGAAGTAATGTTAGGCAATGCATTGCATTAGCAAAGGTTAATGGATAAGTAGTAAGCGTTGCGGTTGCGCTTTGTTAATGGCCTAATGTTGCCTTTAATGGCACTTCGTTAATGGGAGTTGTTGGCGGACGGTAAGAGTCGGGGCTGCGAGCGCTCCTGTGATCTGCCCCAGGTCTTCCCACAGGCACCTCACAAGCACTTCTCCCCCCGGTCCCTGGCCTACGCCCTTCAAATACATAATTCACGATATAATGGACGTGATTTCTGAGTGCACTTAGCACCCGATCACTCCGGCAGCTGGCTGCTGTCTTAAGAGCAGTCCCCGCACTTGTGCAGCTCATCTGCTTACGCAATTTATGACTTCTTTTTTTTTTAAAGAGGTTTTTTTTTTTTTTTTATACGAAGGCGTGTGTGGTCGAGTGTAAAGAGAACGTTTCAAAGACAAATGATCGTGCCCCAGGATCAATTTCTAGGAAACCTTATGGCGAGTCATTTAGAGTGATAATCACCCTTCTTGTAATGTACTTTTATCTTTCCCCATCTGTCTCGCTGGTCACAAAATGGCTCTGTGATGCGGCCAATGATGTGCAGAGGCATACACAACGCTTTGGCTCCTCTTCTTCAGACGCACTGTATAAAACTGTGTTGTCTCTCCTTATTGTACTGTATGTACATATGTTCTTAAGCCTTATAGTAACATTTATTTATGCTTCCAGCACCAACGGAAGCTTTTCCCCTAGACATTAGCTCTCTTTAGCGTTTTGCTGAAGTTTCGCAGAACACTTTAGGGCAAAATCAAAGCTGAATTGTCTGCTTTGATTGTGCCGTCTGCATCTTTATAGTAAGACCGTTATTATTCTTTAAAGGAACTTAAACATCATTTATTAAAAATCTCTTGACAAATGGTTCCCTTTTTAAAGTCTCATATTAAACTCACTTGCTAATCAAAGGGAAAAATGCAAAGGGTTATTAAATTATTTGCAGCGATGTCCGGGTATTCTGTAACTCTTTCTGTTGTCTCATGCAGCGTCAGGGCTTGAGTGACAGTGAATGTTGGTTAGAGTAAGTCCATTTATTGTGCGTGTTGTTGAAGGTACGAGAGCATAGCTCCAACGGAGAAGCTAATGGGACATGGTCTTGGCAATCTACCTGGCAGTCCGAGGTCTATTTGGGTTCTTGGCACTGCATTGTTTCTCATTACCTTGCATAACGAGTCAAACGCAGACAACGTGTGCCTGCGTTGAAATGTTTTTCCACCGAAGCCTCGATGAAATGGAAAACTCCACTTTCTAATAAATCAACAGGAAGCTCGTTTTTGATACAAGTCTTTTAGACTCAAATGTTTCTCCCATTACTTAAACCAATGCAATAAAGCAATACTAAATAAAGCAATTACTCGGACGGCGTCCTTAATGGACCAGAATGCAATTTGGTCGCAATACATCCTGTGTTTTGAGCGGCAGAGCAGGACTCGCTGCTTCCTTTGGGCTTATTGTTCCAGCGCTATTATTGTCTTCGCCTGCACACGGCTAACCCACAGCTGATACAAAGTGCTTCCACTGGTTGTCTGGGGATTGGCAGCAGGCATTCTGGGAATTATAGCAACCCACAGAGGTGAAAGCAAACAAGATATGATGTTCCGTGCACTCAAGTCGCTCTCTTGAATTAGCTCTTGTTATGCAAAAAAGAGAATATTAAACGGTCAACAACCCAGCTCACCCGCCTCTGTCGTCATATTTTGATTCAAATATCGCCGTGTAATATTGTGATTGGTGCTCATGGGGATGTGACGTCCCATTTTCCATCTAAGCCTCACCCACTTCACACCTGCGATCAAATCCTAAAGATGAAATGAGCAAAAATGGATTACCTTTGGCAGAACATATTGTTTTCATGTAAGACCCCATCAGTCGCAGAAAGAAGCCGATTACAAAACATGTTTTGAGCCTCTTTCAAACCGGCATTGAACATCAAGAATTTTTGATGTGAAAGATAACAACATGGTATTTCTTCAGGGAGGCAGCCATCAATTACACAAGTGGCTTGAAACACCTGAGGGAAAAACACATCTGTTCCTCCTCCTTGAGCCCTTCCCTCCTTTTTTCCTCTAAATACCCCGAACGAAAGGCGGAAGCAGCAACCTGATCCCTCAGCGGCAGGTCTGCACAGGTCCTGGAGGCTCTCCTCGAGACCAGTCTCAAACCAGAGCAAATGAAGCCAGAGTTTCTTTTGTTACGAGGCAACAACGGGGACCCGGCAGGTGGGACCGCAGGCAACGGGCTAGCTGCGTTAGCGCCCGCTGTGTAGGTGTCCGTTGACCACACGCGACGCAGCAAATGAACATTGGTGTTTTTGCTTCGGGGGCAGAGAGCGAGCGATGCGTCTCTCTCTGGAAACCACATTGTACATCTCAGGAAGGGAGAAGAGTTTAATGCAGGTTTGGCTATTCATTGCTCAGGTATATTGAAGTAAAAAACAAAGAGAGAGCACTGAAGGGGACTATTTCGGTGAGCTTTGCTCCTCTGCGCTTTTGCATTCTTATATTTTGTATAAAAAAACTCCTACATGCACATTAGATTTTTTTGTCTTATTTTCCTGAATAGCACGCAGTATTAGCACAAGTCCTGTGACCGCGCGTTTGCAAAGTATTAACCCTATTGTTGGTTTGGTTGCACAGTGTTCTAAAGATGTGCCCATCCTGCCGGGGTGAAGGACGGCAGCCATTCTGCTTATTATACTCAGAACATTAATATTGTGTGTTGTACATAATCCTCCATTTGCTGTCCATTCTCCTCAGCAGCGCTTTGCCCCAAGGTGACAAACAAGGCTGTGCTCAAATGTAAGAGGTTTTTATTTGTTTTATTCTCCTCTGGTTGGCCTGTTTTTTGACAACGACAAAAACATCAATCATAGAGCTGAACTGATAAGTAGATTTATCCATTAATGATAACTATTTTTCAAGCAAACACTTCAAACATAAACATATGTCATGCTGATCAACTCAATATATTTGGTCTTGGACTACTGATTAGACAAAGAAACCTTGGTTTCATTCTGATGGTCATTATCGAGAATCATTTCCCATTTCAATATGTTTCATCGCCTGGCTGTGCATGTCAGAAACTATCTCTCTCTGGTGTTTGCCATAAAACTAATAAATATGTTACACTCATGGCAACGTTTCTTTGGGAACTTGCCGATGAGAATCTGCAGGAACTTGATCACTTGAACACCCAAAAGAAGAAGAATTCAGCTGGACTTGCAGATGGAGCCGACGGGGGAACATTGCAGAAAAGGAAACCTTTGTTCTTTGTGTTTCTGTCCATAAAGGGGCTCTCTTTTCAGATTGAACGACCTTCACACCCTACTGAAGGTCAAAGAGGTGCAGGGAGACATCTTTAGGGTGTTTCTGTGCCCTGAAACAGATGGCGTAGCAAAACATGAGGCTTGAGAAATGGTCTAGAAAATTGCCACGTCACAGACTCATTTCACACAATGCGGCCTTTTGTCAACCGCAAGGAGCTTCCACAAACTCATGCCTGCTGCATGAAGTCAACAACGTCACCACAGGAGCTGAAACAATGTTCAACAATGATTCAGCAACTATTGAAGTAAACACTGAAAACCAGGAGAGTAAAGACGTTTTGGCTCTGTGGATTTGTGCGATTTTGAGGGAATTCAAAACGATTCATTAAAAAAACAAACGGCAGATTTATGAAATAGAGTGGTTTTTTTCAGCTCAAATCAGCAGCAATTTGAAGGACGACTGACAAAATTTTGTGTTTGTGGTATTGTAAGACAAGACTAGTTACCAGGGTGTGGAAAGAGAGCTGTCGTTGCAGCTCCTCCAGCTCGTACTTTTGCTCTGTTTTGCTTTGAGCTTAACGCTATTATGAGATGAAAAGTTAAGGGATCATCAAAGCCTTTGGGCTTCATTGTGTTGGAACTGCGACTGTGTTTTGTGTTTTGTGCCAATACTTCTAACGGCTGTCGAAATTGACTCAAAACACCAAATTTTAAGGCATCAGCCGACCAATTTCCTGACAGAGCACCTTTGTCGTCCAAGGAAGCCGTGCTGCTAGCATGTCTAAAAAAAAGTTTGCAGCCTACCCATAAAAGTGAGAGAGGCCTAATCTCTCTCACTGCAACATACACAGCAGGACAATTTTGTTGTGCATGAGTCCTTATTACATGCTTCAGCAGCAGATCCACCCAGCTATGGGCATTAGTGTTTTTTTTTTGCCGAACAGCTCTCGACAGCCGGGTAAAAAAAAATACAAGCTGATGCCCTTAGTTTTACAGAATAAAAACCTGACAAGGCAATTACAGTTGTCTAAATTATAGAGCACACAATGTTGACGCTTGGAATGGTGCCTCCATGGTTCAGCTCTCAACGTAAAGGGAAACGGTGTGAAAGGACTGTTGTGCAAGGTGCTGTCAGTCACCCATCAGTCACATGATAACGCCCCTTCCCCCGAGACACACGGACGGAGATAGTGAGGATGTAGCTCCGTGTTTTTCCAGGTAAAAAAAAAACTCTTCAGCAAGTTTTTCATAGTAGAATATGAACTAAAGCCTGTCGAGCTCGTGGCTACAAGGATGCTTTGGGGAACCTGCTGGGAGACGGCGCCAAGACTTTCTCACCTTTCCAATACGACAGCACTCTTATTTTTCTTGACAGCAAATAATGAGACATTTGGGCTTATTAAATCTCTGATCTCCCCTCATCTCAACGCTTGTTAAATTATTCAAGAAAAGATGAGGACGAGAAGAAGAATGTCACGGAGGGTTAGCTTTACCTTGATTCCTCGCTCCTTAGGCAAGTGTCGTTCACTA
This sequence comes from Clinocottus analis, assembly GCF_023055335.1. NCBI lineage: Eukaryota > Metazoa > Chordata > Actinopteri > Perciformes > Cottidae > Clinocottus > Clinocottus analis. The sequence goes on along the minus strand of NW_027175931.1, from coordinate 18,227,784 downwards.
TAAGAATCTTGCCTTTCCTTTAGTATTATTGATCTAGCTGAAGTGGTTCTGTCTGCTCCCTCGCCGCTGAAGCGAGGCTATTTGCCATCAAGTCTTTGTGGACATGCGCCATGGGATCTCCATTCACTGCACAATCCTCATTTTCAGCCCTTAATGCGTTTGGGCCTCCGTTTTCTTTTGGATGTTGCAGCTGAAGGACGTGCGCACACACTCAAACACACACACACACACACACACACACACACAAAAGGGAGGGTGTAAGGTAGCAAAACAGGGATACAGAGACTAGTGTTGGGTGGTAGCTGATTTCCCTGGCGAGCTTATATCTGAGCTGTCGTCACCTGTCTTTTCCCAGCGATAGAGGCGCCTTAATCAGGGACATGAAAGTGTCTCCTGTCGCGCTGCCTCCTGTCCCTGTCCCTTGCCTCTTACTTGATTTACCCGCACCAACATATTAGCTATTATTTCTGTCCAGTATGCGAACTCTTCTTTATAAAGTAGAGACAATTACATCAAACCCAGCTATTTTGGGTTCAGGGGATTTCAAGTGCCAATAAACGATTTGAAAAAACACGGATGTAGTGCACTGGAGACCCAGAGCCTTCTTCATCTTAACGTCCTCAACATTGTTCATCTTTACTTCAGTTTTTCTGTCATTGGAGTTCTCTAACAGTATGTTTATTGTCTTTTTTTAATATCAGAATGAATGACGATATACTGTTATGGTTCTTGTCTGTGAATGAATCTGAAAGTTGAAGGTAAAATGTGGTGTATTACAAAGCATAACAATGCTTTGCATCCTCAAATATGCCATTGCCAGTTTTGGGTAAAGATATAAAATTAGCACCATTTCAATGCTATTCTACAAATCAGGCTTTAGATCTGAGGAAAAGAAATTGTAATTCTGATTACTATTTTGCAGAGGATCTGGAAGTAAAGCCAGACACAACAGAACGCTCTGTTTCCATTGCTCCCTCGTCATATAGACAACTTTTAGAAGTGATGTTATTTTGTATGCATAGTGTTTGTCAATGTAAAGTCTCGCTGTTCACCTACTTATGTGGCAACGGATTAGCTTATCTCAGAAAGCAGCAGGAGCTTTGTCTTCTGTTACTCTACATGTGTGATTTATACTCATTGTGCAGCAGTGTAATCTGCCCAGATGAAGCCTCTTCCTCCATACAGATGCTCGTGAAGTTCTCAGAGAGGCTGAACACGGCTTTATTTGAATATTCAAAACTACCTATTTGAATTTGAAATGTAAGGAGTGTATTATCCAGGAAGTGCGATAACCTTTCCAACCCTTCAGGGCTTTGCATTGTAACCTGGATATAACTCACCCTCGTTGCTTAACAACTGGAAGAGCCAGCAGAGCAGGTTGAAGATAGAGGCTCAACACGTGGCCCCGGCCACCAGCTACTGTCTCCAAGTTTGCACGGGTCCTCGACCATTAGAGCATCCTGGCGCTGACACGGCCAGGTGTAAACGCATGATCTATTCTGATAGGTTATTTTTGGCACTGTAAATTAAAGTCCAAATATGAAATGTAGCGGGCTATCATTGGATCTGACACATATGCAAAACATGTGTCCACGTCCTTCACTGAGAGCTCATTAACTCGGCCTCCTAATAGATTCACAACGTCTCCATTTTCCGCCCCAGCGTGTGCAATCTTTTCTGCCTCGACCAGAAACCTGCAACGTGTAGCCGAAGCACATTGGAGCATGACAGTCAGTTTCATTAGATATACATTAGAAAGACGAAACAAGGCAGTGTTGGACAGCCGCATTAGCATACTGCGTTTGAACCAGTCCTCTGCAGCACCATTTCAAGTGGATGAGACGCCCAGTTGCCGATATCTTGATGTCCGCCAGACTCTGTGAAATACAGACCCACGTAGTGCTATTATTCTGGCATACTCATGCATATGGAAATGCAGAAAATGTGCTTATGGTTTGGTAATATAAGCAAAATCACTTATTGAATCAATGAATGCTTGATTGTTAAGGAAGCTTGTGGTCCTTGCAACCGGTTGGAGGTGTGGAAAATCACACATAATGAGAGGAATCAATGCAGCAGAGGGTTTTAATTGTAATGCAGGTGACAAATGACGGAGCGTCTCCCCGTGTCTGCTGAAGGATTCCTGGTCAAACTGTCAGCAGTTGAAATGTGGCGAGGTTTGTTTTCATCCCTCGCTGTCACTATTAAATGTCGCTGAGTCTTATTTAAATGCAGGAATTGTTTCTATGTGGGGGACGTGCAGCAGTACCAGTGTTTAATAGATGTTTTATTGTGTGACATTGCTTCGATGCTCACAGATAGAGCCCCCCCAAAAAAACTGATGATAGTCATCACCACAGCAAACATCCAATGCTTTTTTAAGGCCTTGTCGTTCTCTTCTGTGTATATTTGTGTTTCTATTGGTCATTTCTGATGTTGTTGCGGCCATCAATCTAGCTCTAAATGGATGTCATAAGATAATTAGAAAACACTGAAAATTGTTATTTTGTTTAGTCTTTTTTGTTTGATTATATCCATGTTTCTTGTTTTTTTTTTTTTTTTTTTACAAAATATAGAACAATTTTAAAATGCGGCGTTACACTCGTGAATGTGCACAAAGAAGCCGGCGACGGATTGAGGCTATTGAAGGGGAAGACATTTACGCTTTTTCTGTTCATAAGCACTGTATGAGAAGATTGATACCCCCTTCATATGTTTACCATACTGTCAGGAGACCACCAGCGTAGCTTAGCTTAGCATAAACACTGGATACATTAAAACAACCAGCCTGCTTCTTTTTATGTTGTAGTACAAATTAATGACACAATTTGTGAGTGAGCGTTAGAGGTGCACGGAGCCAGTCTTTAAGCTAAGCTAAGCTAAGCTAACTGGCTGCTGGCTGTAGCTTCAGCTGTAACGGGCGGTATCAATCTGTTCATTTTACTCTCCTCGAGAGAAATATGCATATTTCCCAAATGTGGGACTATTCCTTTAAAGTGAGACAAGTGGCCAAAGGGCAGAGCAGTCAGGAAACAACTTATCAGGAAAATGCATCCGAGCCCAACCACGCCTGTAGAAATGACGTTATTAAATCGTCTGTTGTGTGTCGACTGCTTGCTGTGTTGGCTTCCCCTGACAGGCTTTACTGGCTCTGGTTAGTTCAGCGTCAGACTCGGTGTTGTTTCAGAGCTGACACCTCGTAAAGATGAGTGACGAGTGTCGAGAGTGGGAAGTTCGGTGTCAGGAGGGAGGGAGGGGATGGGAGGGGGGAGGGGGGCGGCTCGCCGTGTTCGGCTGAGGCTCACGGTTTGATGATCGTTGTGAGTTGTGACAACATTATAAGAGCAGCAGACACTTAGCAGCCCGTCTAATTGTCCCCGTGAAAATGACACTCGACGAGAGGAGTTGCACCGTGTGGGAAAGCAAACACACGGAGGAGGAAGCACACATTCGTGCTCATCCCTGACATCAGCAGCCACCGTGCCGTCCAAGTCCCAGTGGTTACTCCGTCCCGGTGTGGACAATGGTAACCATAGTAAAAGCATTTACACTCATTCAAAACGAGATTCAAATGAGTGTCACGCACACAGCAAATGAATTTACCGCGCCCTCGTCTTTGCACCAAACCGCTCAATGCCCGAGTCGAGCTCGGAGGGGGAAAAGTGAGACGGAAACTTTAGTTTGCCGCGGTTTTGTTGTGCGTGAATATAATCACACAATTTCAGGGTCGAACGCACACATTGTTTGGCGCTTATCCTGTAAAATTGACGAGCGTTGTTTGTCGCCGTTTCAACAGATGGAATGTGTTTTGGCCGCCGCTTTGCCTCTCTTACACGTTACTGAACAGCTGATGAGCTGTTTGGGGCTTTTCAGCTGTCAGATTTCTGTCTCGGCGCGCCCGCTCGTGCGTGGACTCGGCCTGAACCCGGAGAGGTCTGAAAAGTGAATCTGAATACCAAAAAAAACTGAGCAGCGACTCATTTCCAGTCGGGCCGTAGCAGCCCATTCTTCCCTGGAGTTCTCAGCCCGGTGAGACTCTTCTGCCGTCCTCCTCCTCCTCCTCCTCCTATCCACCCTCTCAAGCGCTCTGTCTCCATGGCATGTTTTTCAGGAAATTTATGGCAGGCAAGGTTTTTGTTTTTTTTACCAAGGGGGCTGCAACATTAGCAGAACTCCATGGAAACTGTTGTCAGTGTCTGGAGGCGAACACTAAGTGGTATTGATAAATCTCAGTCAAATAAGTACAGAAAGAGGGGACAACTTCAATTTCCATCGGAAGCAAATGCCACGCTGTGTTGAAGCTGACCACATCAGCCGCTCTGAAGAAGTAATTGAAATCTTTATTTTTTTTGTGTCTCTTCCACAGCCAACAGTCTGGAGACGGTCATCGGCCTGTACGGGGAAACGGTCGAGATCCCCTGCAACAATGCAGCCATAAACGCCGAAGACATCCTGATCACTAAATGGAAATACGTAAGTCACAGTGAAGGTCGATAGATTCAAAATGGCGATCTCCGTCTGACACCCGCTTATCACGTCTGAGCCACGCCCAGTCTGAGTGCCTGTGTGCATTAGGCCGCTCATCTGTCCCTGCATGTGACACGTAATGAACAGAAGGTTTGGAACAAAACGCCGTGGGGCTTTTTACTGGAACTGGAAGTCAACGCTGTAAGTGGCAGACGTGTTTTAAGTGCACTCTGCTCCGCTCTCTAGGACAAAGGAGAGGGACTTCCTGGAGACCTGCTGGTCAAGCAGAAAAACCAGAACGTTTCAATCAGTGCCACCGACGAATACAAGGGTCGCGTGAGCATGGCCGCAAACTCCAGCCTGCTGCTCTCTGCAGCCAAGCTGACCGACCAGCGCACCTTCACCTGCATGGTGGTGGCTGGTGCCGACATCTCAGAGTATCCCGTCAACGTGTTGATCTACAGTGAGTACGAGCTGGCGCGTGTCTGGACTAACTTTCCTTATTTGGATTACTTAAGTTAAAGTGCTGTAGTGACTGACGTGCAGCAGGCATATCCCCCGCACTAACACCCTGTTCATTAATTAAAACGTGTTTGAATGTATTGCAGAGACGGCGGCAGGCCTGGAGATTTCTGACAAAGCGGAGGACCTAGAGATTGGCAAACTTACTAAGGTGGGTTTTTAATGATAAACATTGCTTATACCTACATTATTTTACGCAGTAAAGCATCAAGGGAAATCCTTCACTAGAGCTAAGGTAACTTGAGGCGCAGCAGAGAGCATGTTACTACAGTAATGAGTTCTTTGAAGTGATTCTCATGAATTACTAAAGAGCAGAATCTCCTCTACTGCAATTAAAAAAAACCTAAAGGATCGGAGGGGCTTTAGAAATGCTTACGGCATTTCATGGTCGGAAAGGCTCCAAAAAAGCCAATTTGCGCAGATGTTTGGTCCTTTAAAAATATGCAGATTACATTTCTAAATTCATTAAATGTTTTTTTTTGCCAATGTTTTTGTTTCCAAGTGTAGTTTTTTGCTACTTTTCCTCAAGTTTTGTTCTTTTGTTTTTGGTTCCATAGCTTGGGAAATGTGTCGCAAAAGACTCCAATCCAGCTGCAAATATCACCTGGCGGAAGAACAACACACCTCTGGCTAACGGGAAAGGTGTGTTTTCTGTTTTCTGTTGGATGACAACGCAGCTCTCTGGAGCGCTGACATGTTCAAATGTTACTTAGATGTATTTATTCTCTCTGCCGGTGACCGTTAATCCTCCATCAGTGTTGAACTCGGTGGCTGTGTGTATCGAGTGTTTCTGTCACGACACTATATTTAACTTTTCTAGAGTTTTCGAACTGAGTTTGTTTGTTTTCTGTCTAGGGATTTCCATCCAAGCCTCGGTGCTGGTGGACCCTGTTACTGGCCTTTCTACCACTTCCTCCGTGTTGGAGTACTCGGCCGAGAAGGAAGACACGGACGCCGAGTTCTCCTGCAGCACTCGGCACGCTGTGGGCTCGGAGCTGGTGTCCTCTCCTGCGACCTTCACCATCACCTGTGAGCCCTCCGACCCCTTTAACAACCGCAGCGGCTCCTGTCTGCAGACAAGCTGTTGTCCGACTAACTTCTGCACAAAATGGATATTTCTCCCTGTTTGCCGTCTTCGCGCTAAACTAAACCGACGCTCTGCTGCTTCACATTAGCCAGAACTATAAGAGAGTGGTATTGATTCTCTCATCCATCTATCTGTAAGAAAGGGAATAAACATATGTTGTCTTATTTTACTCATTATGGCCATATAAATTATGAAAACAACAACAAAATGTATATTGGCTTGGGTATTTTGGTCGAGATTCTGATGCATTGTAGAATTTTATAAATATTTCTCTTTTTTTTTCAAAACAAAAACAAAAAGCAGAGCGTTGTGGAGACTTAAAGCCGTGGTTTCTGTCTGAATGCGTTGCAGTCTTGCTGTTAAAAGGATTGTTAGGAAAACAACACTGCAACTGGGAATTCTTCTTCACTTGTAGAAAATCACTCACAATCATTTTATACTCGGACGATCTGTTGACGAATGTTCTTGGTTGTAGCCAAGCTTTCCCTCTGTGAGCAGATATTCTTTCACATCTTAAAAACTTTATTTTTAAATATTGACAACGGAGAAATTGTTTTTCAGTTTAATTCTTCAATTATTTAAGCGGTGATGTTTTTACTTACAGCCATAGGATTTTTCTCTGATTTCGTGGAGTAAACTGCTTGTAAACTTAACTTAATATGACATAATGTGAATTTCCATCAGTAGCCTGATTTTATAAACCCCGTTTGTAGCCAGAAGAGAAAGACTGCATGTGTTATTTTCCAGATTATATTGTTTTATTTCATTTTTTAAATTCCAGCCAAGAAAGACAACAGTAACGACACTTTTTTTTAAAGCGGACAGTTTAAAAATGAGTTGTGGCTTCTGTAGCTCTGTGGTGGGATTTATACCAAATGTAGCATTAAATGGACGTTATCTGCTCAACCTGGCGTTCAAAGTCAAACTTATCTGTGCCAAAACACTCCAGTCCTATAAATGTAGAGAGTCTGTCTGAAATGGAGCAGAAACATCGGGCATTGAAAGCATTGTTTGGTCTTTTAGAATATGACCACAATTCAACCATCTCCTCGGCTGCATTTCTAAGTTCCTCATAACAAATGCAGCGAGTTTCTCTGCAGCGTGCTGACGCAGCCGATATCTGCAGTCACGCGCTTTACTCGATACGCGCTCCAGCCTCACACATACATCCCCGCTCTGATTCCCGCCTCCTGTTTTCTGCACAGACTCCACGGAGACCATCGTCCTTCAGGTGACCGCTCAGGACCCGCTTGTTGAAGGAGACAACGTGAGTCTGAAGTGCCTAGCAGACGGCAACCCAGCTCCCACCGCCTACAACTTCCACCTCAAGGTACGCACGCTCATCAATATCTCATCCAGACGTTTTCCACTCATCCATCACATGCATTGTCTTGTTTCTCTTCAATGAGTCAATGAAAACTAATTGTTTGATTGTATGTGCTTGAAGGGAGAGTTGGTGAAAGTGGAAAACACAGATACCTACACCATCACGAATGTGTCCCGCGACTCCACCGGTGAATACAAATGCTCTCTTGTTGACGACCCAACAATGGAAGCATCGAAGAACATCACAGTCAGCTGTAAGAGAAACCAGAAGTTACTCCAGTGTTTGCCTCACATCAGTGTACTCTTCAGTGTCATTTTCTCTACCTGTAATCTGTTTTTTTTTGTTACTATGAAAGCTAATTTGCTGTTTGCTAATGAAAAGAGCGTCCGGATGTCTCTCCGTGCCAGCCTTGCCTGTCTCACTGCGCTTCATAAAGAGACGTGTTGTGTCGACCGCTCCGCCTCTCATAAGCTGTGTCTGCAAGGCACTGAGCAAAGTGCAGGGCTGTGCGGTTAACAACAGCAATGTTTCCACCCTTGTCAGGCCTCTGAACAATCTCCTCACCATCCTCTCCTCTTCTTGTTAGACCTAGATATCAAATTAAGCCACTCTGGAACCGACGTCAAGAAAACGGCCGGTCAGGCCTTGAATCTAACTCTGCAGATTGACGCCTCTGCAGGCGTCAAGGTCTCCTGGACAAAGGTAAAAGCAATCTTTTATACAACAGTCTAAATCCGTGACGAAACATTTCTGGTTGTTATTGACCACGCTGGTATCCATTTTTTTTCTTCCTTCAGGACAATGTTAAACTGAACAAAGAGCCTACGTTCACCAAGCTGACTTACGCTGACTCTGGCCGCTATGAGTGCGAGGTGACGATGGGGCTGCTGAGCCAAAAAGATTTTTTCGAGCTGGCTGTCGAAGGTAAGAAGGGCTTGAAGGATAATCTGAGATTTTTTGGGAAATGTGATTATTTGCTCTGTTGGTAAGAGTTGGATGAGAAGCTTCTTACCACTCTCCTGCTTCTACAAGCTGCAGCCAGCCGCAGGTTAGATGTTTTTAGCTTAGATATATAGGAAACACGAGAGAACAAGGGAAAAGTTATATTGAAGAATATACAGAAGTGTAAAAACTTGTAAAATGTGTTGTTTTTGTACATCTCTAACAAGATACCACCTGTTATTTAGTGAGAAATAGAAGCGCTAGAGGCTCCTTTTGTTCCCTTTGGACAGAGCCATTCTAATTGTTTCAAGATTTCCTGTCTGTATGCTAAGCTAAGCTAACTTTTGCGACATTCTTTCCTTCCAGACATTTAGAATAGTTTCAATCTTTCAGCCAAAAAAAAAGCCGTTTTTTTTTTTCTTCTTTTTTTTTGAAAAGCATTCACTCCACACACACACACACACACACACACACACACACACACACACACACACACACACACACACACACACACACAAACGTATCTGAAGAGTCACGTCCCATTACAGGTGTTCCGGTTATCAGGCGGCTGTCAAAAAAGCGCGGAGCAGACCACGGACACAAAGTCCTGATCTGCGAGGTCGAAGGTTCTCCAAAGCCAGCCGTTTCCTGGAGCATCAACGGCACGTCGGTAAGCGCCATCGTGTTCTCGTGGTCCAAGGTATCGGACATCGGCCTCGCGGAGGCGGTCCAGATTAGATTTTTGGTACCGGGCCGAACGTGAACCGTCCTGTATGGTGTGGTTTATGATGTCCATGCCAGAGTTTTAGTGGCGGATACAACTCACAACATTTTTTAATATAGAAAATAAACTGATAACTTGCAGACAAAGAAACTCTCGGCATGTAGTTCTTTGGAACGTAATGGGGAGCTGTGGATAAATTAGCAATGTTTAAAATTATAATCCCTGAGATTCCAGTCCTGGTTATAACAGTAACAGTACATTTGGTTTTAACACTCATTTAGTGTATGTATGTACTGTATGTGTCTGTTTACAGTGCAGCTAAACAGACTCACAATGTTGTAATGCAGAGGCTGAGTCATTTAGCGTCATTTACAAGCAGTGAAGTTGAATCTCATTCTGCTGCATCGGTTCCTGTGAATCCTCTGTGAGTTTTAATCCAGCGTGGGAATGCTGGGTCCTGCCACTAACACGGAAAGCAGCTATATAGAAGTTACTAATGAATAGTTTTACATTAGAGAGATATTGCTGAAAAAACTGCTGACAATAAATAGCATCAAGAAAAGGGTTCGTCTTAATCAAACGCTCAAGGATTCTAACTTTTAAACTGTAATGAAATCTGTATTTCTTGATTTAAAGAAAATAGCAAAATAACCTAAATTGGCTCTTGCTTAACTCCAATAACTGAACCTCAGAAGTTACGCAACCCAATGAACCGTTAAAAAAAACAATTTCTCAATCCTAGATTACGGAGAAAGAGTTTCCCTCGTGTGCTTGTTAAGATGTGTGTTCTGCCACAGTCGGCTATAACAATTTATTGATTAGACGGCATGAAAACCAGCTTCAACAAGTAACCAACCGCACGACCCAGTTCCTCCTCAGGCCCTTCTGACTGCCGATAATCACAGTTGAAACAACGTTTGATATAAATCATATGAATGACGAAGCTGCAATCTTCAGGCAACATCATCTGAATGTTATAAAGTATCCCAGCCGTGATGTTTATTTGCAGCAGTGAGACACTTGTATGGCTGTGAAAGTATAATGTTGTTTTTCTCCCACAAAACAAACCCATGAACAACATCAGCAGAGGTTGTTGCAACTAAACAGAAGCAATCAGTTTAGGTATGCTTCCAATGTGAGGAAGCTAAAAAGCCCAAGGTCTGCCAGTGTCGTGCTTTTGCTACTGAATGAATGTTATGTGCATAGCAGTTTGCACTGTGCAGGTTTTCACCGACCACCACACTTATCTAGTCCAAACATTTCCAGGCGGTTGTGCTCAGTGTTTCGAAAGAGTACATTTCCTCATTTTCTCTGAGGCTCAAACACACTGTTTTGCACCAGACTGTCATAAAGACAATTTTCTTTTCTTAAAATGGACCTCTCTTTTTCCTCTTTTGTTTCCGTGGTGTACCTGTGTGAACACTGATAGCAGAGCCGCTCAATGAAGCAGTTTGAATTGTTAACCTGAGGGTGTGTGGGTTGGTTACTCTTCTTTTCACGCCGTTCAGTCCATTTTCTTTTTTTTTTTACCACAAAACGCAAACTTGTGCGTCTAATTAATCAACTCCAAAAGCACTCTTTCACTGAAGGATAATTCATTTTGGAGGGAACACACATGTCTACGTCTCAATTCACAGTTTATTTTTAATCCATCTTATTCACAGAGATTATAATGTTAGCCTTGAATACAGGCTCGGTTATGGGTAATTACCAAATCCTCTTGTCTATGTAGAGGACATAAAAAAGGGTGTTGGCACTTCGTCTTTGTGTCTGGGGTTTTCCTGTGGGACTCAAGTGTCTATATCCCAGAGGCACGTGCCGTGTCTTTGTCATGGAGAGGCTCATATCGATCCAATGCTGCCCCCTAGTGGTACAAAGCATGCACTCCTTGACATGTGCGGCAGGATTAGAAACCATGACGTTAACGTTTTTGCTTTTTTTTCTCCTATCGTTCAGCTTGATGAGACTCCATTCGTCAACGGAAAGATAACACACAAGATCACTGTTGTGCCTACTGCGAATCTGTCTGTCTCTTGTTCGGTGTCCAATGAGTTTGGCGCTGACAGTCGGACTATAAATGTGTCTTCCAGTAAGTACAGAGTGGCGGCGTGGTCCTCTCCTCTCCGCTCGGTGTTCTTCCTAAAGACTAACTCTGGACCTGTCTTTTTGTTTTGGTGTTTTCCTCTTCTGCTCACTAACTCTTCCCGTCTGCATGTTGACTTTACACCACGCTAACGTTTCTTGAGTAAAACTACTCTGTTGACTTAAGAGTCAACACACATAATCAAGGATTTTAAAAATCACAGAATTTAGCGCTGACGTGAACGCTACTTTTTATAATCAACCCAACCAGTGTATGTTAATCCATACTCGGGGAAGATAAGTGGATAAAACACATGCTGAATAAACACATGATGTATACATTATAAGCAGTTATTTTTTGCATCTTTTGAGGTGTTAACAGATTTCTGTTGTTCGCCTTTTGATGATTTGACTTGTAACGCATCAGCACTGCATGCTCTTCTCTTTGTAGACACTGATGAAGTGTTAACATCATGCTTTGCTCTCCCTTGCTTACTCATTCCTGCGTGGTTGAGACATGGTCATCTCTCTTACCCCCCCCTTCACAAAGCGGTGTGTGTGTGTGTGTGTGTGTGTGTGTGTGTGTGTGTGTGTGTGTGTGTGTGTTGGGATGCTGGATTTGATCTGTTCCCTCTGTTGAACTTCTCTGCATGCAACAGTAGAATAGAATTAGAGTGGTATTCTTTCTGGACATCACGCTTGTTATTTTTCTTTTTTGTTGGAAGTTAATTTTATTTTATATCTGATTTCAGTCAATGGGGAGGTGAGAATGGATAAACAAGGTAAGTTGTAGCGGTCTTCTTGCTTGTAAGAGTGGGTGGGAGGGGTATGGGGATCAAATGTTGCTCACTGGAAGAAGGCTCTTGATGTAATATTTACCTTTCACATCACCTTGGACTCTTGAACAGGAAAATCAATCTTTTGGCCAGTGTGTTGTCGTTAATAAAACACAGACATGAAGGACTGAGAGGAGAGGAGCTACCAGCATCCTAACTAAATGTCCACATTGTCCATAACCCCATTGGTTGATGGAGTGAATCACGTTTAATATCTGTCATTAACATTGAACTCAATGAGTCATAACCATGTACAGAGCGGATGTGACCATTCATCGGCGCATTTATTGCACATCGTGACTTGTTTGCTTGCCGCTGTCAGTCTGCAGTCTTTCGGCGCTGAAGCCTCAAGCGTCTGTTTTCTCTTCCAGGCCCATCGGACGACAACGACCAAACCAAGCTGGTGGTCGGCGTCGTGGTCGGTCTCCTCGTCGCCACGATAGTCATCGGCCTGGCATACTGGGTCTACATGAAGAAATCCAAGTAAGACGTGGACACTGAGCTTTCTACCAATCACGACACTGCTATACAGTTATGGTTCATTCATTATTGTGTCATTTAGGCATGAGGTTAAAATATTGTGTGACAGATTTTTTTTAAATATATTTTGGTATCTAATTGTACACGTACAAAATACTGTATTGAATATATATATATATATATATATATATATGCATATATATATACATTTTTGCATTTTCTTTACCATTACATTTTCTTAAAATGTATGTTTTGCTCTGCTAATTTATTGATTTATTGTATTGTATATATTGAGTATTTTCATACTTAATATTTTTATGTTTACTCTGTAACTTGCTTGCGGCTGCTAGAAGAAATATTTTCCCCTGGGGATGAATAAAGTATCTATCTATCTATATATATAGATATCTCTCTCTCTCTCTCTCTCTCTCTCTCTCTCTCTATATATATATATATATATATATATATATATATATATATATATATATATATATATATATATATACATAAGCGGAGTATTATGGCAGAAAACCAATCTAATGCTCTAACATACAGATAGTATATAGTAGTAGTATACCTACAGATATACATGCAGGTAGTATAGTAGTACTATACCTACAGATATACATGCAGGTAGTATAGTAGTAGTATACCTACAGATATACATACAGGTAGTATAGTAGTAGTATAACGACAGATGTACATACAGGTAGTATAGTAGTAGTATCCCTATTCACTACTAAGGTAAGATCAAATGCAGTATGTATAAGATATTACATCCAGCATCCGACCATATGGAGTTTATTTTTCATACATATTGGGTAACAATGTCTTCTTCTAAACAGGCAAGGCAGCTGGAAGACCGGAGAGAACGAGGACGGGTCCTCTGAGGAAGAGAAAAAGCTGGAGGAGAAAGTGGAGGAGAACAGCCAAAAAGCTGAGGTGTAAAGAAACGGCAACCATCCTTTGCAAGTGTGAAAGGTAGAAAACATTTTCATTGGTGTGCATCAGAAATAAAGATGAACCAAAGTCACGCTCTTTTTAAACAACATTGTTTTCATTCTCTTCTTTTCAGTGGGAACGTGGACCTTTTGCACATTTCTCTTCACCTTTGTCTTTGGGGGAAAAAAACAAGTGTACATTGGGATGAAGACGCTTTGGATTTGGTTTCAGGGAAAATTTGACTAAAAAGCATATCCAAACACCCCCCTCACCTTAAACCATCACCCCTCCATTCATTCCTGAACAAAAAACAAAAAAAAATAAAAAAAGAATGGATACTGTGTGTGATATACATAACTTGTCTGCACGACTGATACACGTGTAAACTCGTCTACTATTAGGACTCATGTTTGTTAGAATGGAATTTGGGAAACTTGAGAAAATGCTGATCTTTTTGGTTTTGTTAGTTGTTGCAAGTAGAATTACAACAGTTGCCTTTGCTGTCAGGATGTGTCGGCCTGCGCATACTGACTCTTTGGCCCTCGGAGCCGTGGAGGGAACCCGAAGGACATCGCCGCCATCGCTTCCTCACGCCATCACAGTCAAACAACCTCTGCCTTCAACGTCGGTGTACTAAATCTATTTATTGGCGCATTCGTCTCTGTTTGTTCGTTCAGGCGTGAAAACAATGTTGAATGAAATAGAGATGGGATTCCTGAAAGGGCTATGGGTGATGGGGGTAACACTCAGCATTAGTTATAGACGGTGATATGATTTACGTTGCAGGAAGTAGGCGGTGTGGCACGAGTTCTTCGGCATTACATGATTTTCTTTGTTTTGTTTGTTCCACAGATAACAACAGAAACACAGTTTCTTTTTCCATACGTACTGTGCATTGGACATAACCACTGTGTGACCCAGGCAGGTAGATTATTGAGAGAACGTTTAGGGTAACTCATATTACTGCCTTTCATTTGGCTGTACAGATTGTTTTACATTGTTTGTTTCCTTGCAAGAAGAACTCACTAAGCCCGTAGTAGTGAAAGAAAGTTCCAAGGCTGTAAATTACTTCAAAATGTGTTCTTCATCCGTGTTGAGGTATGATTGTTTATTGTGTAGCTATGGCATGATGTTGTGACGGAGCACACAGAGGGGACATGGTGTTTATCTCAAAGTCGCCGTCATGATACATTCACCTTCTTTGGAAAATCTACCTGTACTTGCTTCAGTTTGTGACGTGCACTAGGGTTCATGTTTTCATGTCAGATTTGTGTAGAGTACGATGGGATACGCGCAGCTGTACATGTCACACATTCGGTCCTTTTAGGAGCATTTCCTAATTTGGAAAATATACCAAGACCAGGATATAATTGTGAAGTATGTGAATTAATTTTCTTTTTTTTTCCTATTTATATTGTAAAAATATGTCCAGGTAGGCAAATTCAATAATGTCCATATAATTCATAACTTGGTAAATTGCTTGCAGACGTTACAACAGTGTAATTGAGTTGCGAGTCATCAGTAGGTTGCTCAGCATCTGGTGGAACAGATCAGCATGTGATCACCTCACACCCCCAGGCTGCTGATTGTAAAACCATCAAATTGGAAGACTGACCAAAGAAAGTGAACATTGCCATGCAAGTATTGTAAATACCTGATGTTTGTTTTTGTACTTTTGTTTAAAATAAAGTGTACATTTGGAAAAGTTATGTCCACTGAATGGTGATTATGTTGTTTGAGTTTTCCTTTTTTTAAACCAAAGAAACAACCGAAGTGTTTCTCACTCCTGGGAAGAAAAAAGCTGCTGGATGACCGTGAGATCATAGTTGTTGTTTACAGTAGTGTAACAAGACAATGAATATTGTAGAAAGATTTGATGCCAAATTAATTATGAAAATTATATGGGACTTTTTTTTCTGTCTACAATGTCAGGTTATAACTCGCCTCATCTCAAGGAGACGAGGTATCAGGAAATAGAAACACAAAGCCTTGAAGCTGCTGCCAGTGCAACCAAAACAACTGGGAAACAAATAGATGGACGGAAAGTTACTCATCAGATTCAAAAGCATTTCACCATGTTAGGAAAGTACATTTACTCAAGTATTGTGTTGAAGCACACTGTAGATAAACTTGTACTTCACTTTCCATTATTTTCCACTAAATCCCTCTATTCCACAGTTCTGAGGGAAATATTGTACTTCATATCATGCTTTTGAATGAATGCTTTTACTTAAATATATTGTGCTAATACTTTTACTGGAGTCAACATGTTGAATGCAGTGTTTTAACTATGATATTACTTCTTAAAACTGAAATAAAGAATCTGAATACTTCTTCCAGCACTACCATGCACTTGTATATAGCAAAGCAACAGTTTGCCTCTGCAGGGGCTTTAACATCATGTCTGGACGAGATCCGTGGAAAGCAAAGGAGGCTCATGAGGTCTCTTGAAGAGGAAAGATGTGAATGTTAAATCTGACTGGTTCCTGCAGGCCTGCACGCTGATTTGAACCAGTTTAAGTAAATGCTTTTTTTTCACTGTCTAAAAACACTTAATTTTTTTAATAATCACGTGAAATGCAAGATAATATACAGGTCAATGTTACCAGTTGGTTCAGTACCAACAGTACAACCTCCACATGAAGTGTATACTAAGAATTGTAAGCATGGACGTCGTAAATATTGTTATATTAAATACATAAAAACGACTTTATACATAAAGTATATCCTAAAGATGGTAAACTAGACGTCATAACTATCATGTTACACCATGACTGCATGTTACTAAACAAATGAGCTTATACTGCCATCCTGTGCTCAGAAAGAATACTGTAACAATCGGTGTTGGAGTCGAGGAAAACGTTTGTGTTTTTTTCTGGGAATAAACACCTTGTTCAGTTAAAGTCTGCAAGCGTGAGCTGAGATAAAATAGGACAGACAAGTCAACTAAAGTAGAAAAGTAAATTACAACAAAATGAGAAAAGAACAACAGTAAAAAAAGACAGACCAGGTTCTGTGCCTATATAATAAAAAAAAAATTATAAGAGAAAAGTTATTTTGCCTATGTTGTTGAAAAATAAATTAAAACTATGTTGCAGATTTTTACTAAAATTGGAAAAACATTATGTTATTAGAAAAATAGCTGCATTTGTGGTTTTTATTTTTCAATATTTTTCAGTGTCGCAAGAACATTTTTTATTCAAGATTTTAAACATTTTGTTGCTGAAAAAACGATGTCATAGTACAATCTCAAGCGTCATGTTCACCATGGGAAGTCTCTGGTGAAGATGAATGGGGAACATTGTACATGTATGACACACTCAGACATGTTGCGTCACGGATGAGAACCAAGTGGAACATGAACACATTTACAGAAACACGGAACATAAAGAAGATCCAATATATTCATTAGAATTATTAACTGATTAATTTCTGCCAGGGTATTTATACAAAAGGTTGAGTGGAGTCATGGTAACACTTTTCTCTAAAATCTCGTTCAGAATGGAAAGTTTAAACGATTTCACACTTTTAAAGCAGCTCTTAAGTAGCCAAGTAAATATTTCATAAAATCTACATATAATCTTTTGAAATCTGTCCATACCACTTTGAAAACTTACCTATCTTTAGGCCTCTGCTGGAAAATGTCCTGCCTAAACTAAAAGGGTGCATCTCTGCAACCACTAGGGCTGTTTGAATAATGTTGGTGTCATAATAAAAAGGTACACATAGTTCAGTTGTGAAAACATCAGTCTATATATACACTGGTTAAGAGTAAATGAAGATGAAACACAGCAAAAATGAAAAGGTTTTAGGTCCGTCTAGACAAAAAAACACTTTCAGGATGATTATTTATTTGAAAAGATGCAGATATGAGGTCCAACTCTAACCTAAACCATAGCACAACACGTGAACATTCAACACGTAAACATTCAACACGTGAACATTCAACATGTGAACATTCAACAAGTGAACATTCAACACATGAACATTCAACACATGAACATTCAACACGTGAACATTCAACACGTGAACATTCAAAATGTGAACATTCGACATGTGTGGGTTTTAATTAGATAAACAATGAATAGATCCGAGAAATTCCCTGTGATTTGGATTAGGATTAAAACAATATTCATGTGTAGAGTTACATATCTAGTATATACCTTTAGAGGCTCTAGATTGTGCAACCGGGTTGATGTCATCCACATATTTGTTGTGCTCTTCAGTGGGGACATAATGGACTGGACAGTCATTAGTCACAAAGAACAGTCGAATGTTTTTTGGGCCTGTCCTGTTTCACGCTGTCCCGTCAGCAAGAGTTTCCTCATAACACGATACGTGAATTGTCCATGAGTGTGAGTGTGTTTCCCACGTTGCCTCATGATAGACTGGCAACCCATCTGAGGTGAACCTAACCTCTTGTCCCAAGAGTGCTGTTAACAGATTATGTTTTTTGTTGAGAGAATATATGGATGTTATTTACATGAATTGCCTGTACCTGTTGGAGGCTACCAAGCTTTAGTCAATCGATTTGCTTTTCTCACAGGTGAAGAGAAGTAGTTGGAAATTAATTAAAGTATCAGAGAGAGCAACAGAGGGAGAATCTAATTATCTTACCTGAAGGCAACAGAGACACCTTTGTGTTGTCTTTAACTTAGAACTAAATGTAGGGGCTCATATCGGGATGTCATCAAATCTGCTTTTTATCATCTAAAAAATATAGCTAACTGCCCATTTCTCTCTCTCTCTCTCTCTCTCTCTCTCTCTCTCTCTCTCTCTCTCTCTCTCTCTCTCTCTCTCTCTGTCTCTCTCTCTCTCTCTCTCTCTCTCTCTCTCTCTCTCTCTCTCTCTCTCTGTCTCTCCCTCTCTCTCTTTCTCTCTTTCTCTTGGAGGTGCATAACGTTTAACATTTAACTTTTTGGAAACCGTGCGCAAAAATCCTCCCGCTCCCATTTTAAGTCCCAGCATGCCCCATTCAGACAATCTTTTGGCTTAAAATACGTAATTTTTCTATTTCTGAACTGAACGACACAGTTTTTTTGTCTAAAGACCTCCTCAATACATTGAGATGGAATGTAACTGTGAAGGAGACAAGTGTAATGATAAAGTGGCAAGTGTATTTAATTATGAGTTATGGCGGGATGTGCAGGGACCAGAAGGACATTGTGCTCTGAGAGCAGCTTCGTCCAGTCTTTCATGTGTCTGTCAGTGTCCGATTTCGGCAGACAATCCTCAGTAACTGTTGTGGGGACAGAAAGTCATCACATTCCCCTTTGATGTGAATGGTAGCTACACAAAACACCCTATGGGGTTTGCAAACAGCCAGCAGATGTCATAAGTTGACAATTTCACTCAGATCATAGATATCTCTTGTGCCTGCAGGATACATGGAAATAATTGCTGTGCAGTAGTTAACTGTCGTGACAGTCTCAGATGGAATATCAAGTGTTTTGGGGTAGCAACAAAGTTTATGTGAAGAATGCATGTGATAAATCTATCAATCTGAAAGAAATGTATGCCTGCAGCAAAAAAGCTACAAAATGTATTTTTTTTTACTCATTATAATTAAAGCATCCCTATTTCTTATTCTGCAGTGGCATATTTTTTGTAATTGTAGGTAGAGCCAACAATTTTGTGTTTTTTTTAGCTCTGAACCTCACATAGAAAGCCTTCAAGTTGAACAGTTTTTCAAGGTGATTTAAAAATTATTTTTTTTAGAAGAAATACAGACCGTTTAATACAGGTGACAAACCAATCTGGGATAAACATTGATTAAAAGTTTATAAACGTTTAGCACATCTTTAGAATCAAGAAGTTTTTAAAGGATTGGTTCACAATGTTTTATGTCTTAAAACAATAGTCATGGGTCCTTCATGTTTTTTTTTAAAGAGGTTTGTCTGGCTTTAATCATTCTTCTTGTTCATTCTGGATATTCACAGAGCCCCTCTTGGACAAAATACCTAAATATACCTCTGTATTTGTAAAATATATCGCAAAAATAATCTGAGACTCATCAGAGGCTTCAGATGTATATGTGGATACCTTCCAAAGTTATGGTTTTTGTTAGTTAAATCCCCTGTTTTGTCACTATTATTCCACTGTAATTCAGGGTAAAACCGTCTGTTGAAGCATGCAGGGGGGGATTTTATATTTATTAAAAATTGTAAAGTACAAGAGGACGTATAGCTGTTTTGAATAAACACACACACACACACACACACACACACATATATATATATATATATATATATATATATATATATATATATATATATATATATATATATATATATATATATATATATATGCATGTTAAAACCTATATGTATATGATTAATAATGGGGCTATACCTTTTTTTGGGGGCTTAGTTATTTTGTGAATCAACAAGTCCCCAGAAATAAAATAGGAAAACACACAGACAAACTAAATGTGAGAGAAGGCATAATACGGCTACAATCACAAAAGGCAACGGTAAGTTGTAAAATTTGTAAAAAAAATTAACATTTCTTCTGGATGGTAACAACAGGCCAAACACGGTAACAAGACAGACAGGGACACCGCCAGAGTTATGTGTCCTGTCACTCTGGCCAGTTAGATTTTATTCGTCATTGGTACATCCGGGGACTTAATTTTTTTTGATTGACAGTTGCCATGGCAACAAGCTAGAGCATCGCCATTTTGTCAGGAGGGTTTTTTTCCCAGCTCAGTCTTTTCAAATGTTCTCCCTTCCCGCCGGAATAATGCTGCCAGTGGATATATATTTGACGTTTTTGGATATCGAAATGCGTCTAGTGGACCGGATTAAGAAGATCAAGAGGCCGACGTTTTAACATAGTTGAAATAATTAGGCGGCGCCGCACTAACTCAGTTGTCCGTGTCTCTGGTCCACCGGGCCGGTTCACTGCGCAGGTTTGGACCGCGCGCCATTTTGTGAAAATTGACACAAAATTCTTAACCAAAATTATCAGAGGACACGGTTTCTGTTTCATGTTCAAATACTCTGGATTTAACGGCATTGTCGTAATCATCGAAGTGGCCGACGCTAAATTTACAAAGACACGGTAAAATCGGAATTTGGCACAACGTTTATTTAGCGGTAGCTCGAATCGTTAGCTTGAGGCTAGCCAAAGAAGCTACAGCTCGTAGCTAATGTTGGCTGCGTTCATTTTGTCAACTAGCTAGCTAAGGTCTAGCTAGTGAGTTATGCGTGCTAGTTAACGTTAGCATGTTGCTAGTCATCAGCTGATGGTAACGGTAGTCAAAGTTGCTTCGATCTCCAACGATGTTCTTCAAAGCGTGGGATATGAAACGCCTATTGAATCTGGCTGGCGATTTATTTTAGAGTTCGCCGATCAGAGGACGGGATTGGATTCAACGTTAACAATACTCGCTAACAGTGCAGGGAGGGGAGAATCTCAAACTGGATAAGTTTCCTCATCATACAGGTTATTGGACTTTAAATGAAGATCGTGCCATCAGAGGTGAGCAATTGTGAAATGTTATATTTTATGTTCGCCTTCATCCGTTTAAAATGTCACGTTAACGCTTGTGCAGTTGTATATCATATGTAACGTGAATGGTTAACAATGATGGACGCGGCAGCGAAGTTGAGAATAGTAGCTTATGGTATGGCGGCTAGCTTACATTTTATGGCGGTGCCGACACCGCCGAAGCCAGTGTTACCATTCGCGTTCAGTCAGTAGGTCAACGGACTAATTTTAATCAGAACCGAGAACAGTTTTGTCGCTTGTTTTGACCTCGAGAGTGCAACGGATTGTCTGTGCTTTGGACGGAGAGTCATGCTGGCACGGTGGACGTTACAGCTAACGTTAACCCTGCGATATTAGACACTGTCATTGTAAGTTACATTTTAAGCCAACGCTGCCGTGTTGGCTAGCAGCCCCGTTTTGATTCGCTATGTCTCATTGTTTAAACATCAACGCTGGGTGTAGTTTGGGTTCAGAGTTGCACAGTACGGAAGCTCACCTAGCTAACGTTAACCTGGCTAACGCCTGGTCGCTAATTCGGCTAACCTGGCTAATGGTTAACGCTGGCTTGTTGACGAACCAGCTGAACGGGCCCCGCAACCCGCTGGCTGAACGCAGCGTCACTAGCTAACGTTAACGTTGGATTGGTGAGAGATATGCTTGCTTGTCCCGCAGTTTTCACGGTAACGTTAACGACGACAACGTTAGCTAGTCGGACTGCTAACGGTAACGTCAGACGGATTGCCATTTAATTCGGGGGAATTGGAGGCATACACGAACGAAATGTAGGCAGAGAGGACGCGAATTAACACTGAATATGCTTTCTAAATTCCAACCATGACGAGATCTACCCCATCATCTGTAAGTACGGAGTTGCTCGGGTACCGTCTTTATGCGCGGACGGTGGGCTTTTAATTGTTTTGGATGGGTTGCATTTGATTTAGCTTTGTAATGGATCGTATCGGTTGGGCGTAAGGAGATGACACATAGGCTTGTTACAGAGGTCTTCAGCTATCACCTATGATATGATACAGCTACTAATAGCATGCTAGCTGTCGTTATATTTACACCTAAATAGGCCCGTTGATGCCGTGGTGAGTAGAGCCAGTAAAAGGAACTGTTCATATGTCAGTACTGAAAATGAAGAATATTGAAACGTTTTGGAAACTAAAGAGCTACAAGTGCGCTTGCAAAATGGCTTCATTGTCAAATAAAGCTTGCTTTTTTCCATTAGGGTTAGTAATTTTAAAAAGCCAAATTCACTTTAGTCGGTTGGTCTGATATCAAGCATTCTGTTTGTAAAATGGACTAAAAAGCAACCTTTTTAGACATTTGGGAATTTGTATGATACAGAAATGCACAATACTATATTATGACGTGTATACAGTAACTTAAGTTGGGCTATCAATTCATTTATTTTTAAGTATATTAAGTATATATCATGTCATACAAATCCACTATAACTAAGGTCTATTAACCATAGGCATGTTGAGAGGAGAACAACAACCAAGATCACAACAATATTAATCTTCTTATTTGCAATTTAGTCTTTGCCAGTCTGAGTGAACTATTAATCTTTTGACAGTTTCACAAGAGCTTCTGATCTTCTCTGTTTTGAAAATGCCATTGCCTAGGCACTAACCACCAGACGCTTTTTTATGGAATTTTATAATTATTACCTCCAAGCACACTTTTAAAAGTTTTGGGGTGTTTTCTGTCTTTTCTTCTCAACAAAAGTTTTACAACTCTAAAGTTAAATCTCCATTAAAGATGCACAATGATAATGATCAGTTTGTATTCTTTGTAGTGGGGTGTCGTTTGCTGCTGGACTCTCCTCCCAGGATGATATTACATTTTGCAGGAGATGATGCATCCAGGTTAGCTTCTTTATATTTAGCCTTAACCCCTTGGTGGGAAGTGTTGCACCTAAGATCTTCTTTTCTTTTAGTTATTGGGCTGTTTTGAATCAGATGTCCAGACTCTCACATTTTAGGGCATTCTTAAGTGGGGAAAAACTAAAACAATTTAAAATCTTTATTAGAATTGGTCAATGCAGTATTTAAACAACAATTTAATGCAGTTTAACTTTATATTTAATGACAGAGCAATACAATTTGTTTGACAAATTGTTGTAAGGTCTTAGTTGAACAAGCATGAACATAGACACATTAGTCATAATGAAATGTCAGTCTTATTATTTTAGTGCTTTAAATATATTTGTCTAAAAGAAGATTAAAAAAAGAAATATTGGATATTTGGTCCATCTAATTCAACAAAATATTTTTTTGTTTTAAAGTATCACTTGTACCATCATTGTAAGACAAGGTCTTATTTTTTTTGTAAATAAAATAATATATATATATATATATATTTATATTTATATTTATGTGTATATACATAGAGAGATTTGTTTTTATTACAGACTTAACGGTACATAACATATCTTGTGTTAAATACAGGCTTTGACTGTGCTCTATCATCTTACAGTTCCTCTTATTCCTGTCAGTAGATGTGTGTATATTTTCCTTTTCCAAAGCTGGGTCAGCTTTCTAATGCTCTCAAATGGAGTGCAGGTTTTGGGATGTGCAGCTATTTTGCTGTCAGGCTCTTGTGTTGAAAGCAGCGTCTAAGTGTGCCAAAGTTCAATTTTATTTCTTGTTTATTTCTTGTTTTCTCATTGGAAAATGGGAGCAGCTCTGCCCTGGCAACAAAAGTAGGCTATTTGCATACTGCGTTGTGATTGGTCTGTGCATTGATGGGCTTGCCAAATCACGCTGTATCTCTGTGGTGATAGGCTATGCTAATTAGGTGCTGTTGCTGGGATTCTGAATAGTGGTTACTGTGTAGCACTGGTGAATTGTGTTGTCTGGTGAGAGATGCTGATAGCTGCACATGCTATTTGATAATTTTTGATTCCTTCTGGCTTAAAATGAAGGATGATTCACTGTATAGTGTGGAGATGCTTTATTTTCACCCCTTTTCACTGTTAAATCTGCTTTTTTGCTCCTTTTTCTTCACAAAGGTTGATATATTACTGCTATAATTTATTTTGTGGTGTTCCTTTGATGCATTTTCCTGACCTTACATGCTTAACAAAAGAAACTTTGTATTTATTTTCGATTTTTTTCTCAACCATGAATTCATCCTTTTTATTGTTCTCAACATCTTGTATTAATTTTGTCTGTTTAGGTGTGAGCTTGATCATTTCAACATGCATGTAAATAATACAAATGCATACTTTGCATTTTGCATATATATCTTTTTTGTGTTAAATACTCCATGGTTATACAAACTAGAAAAGAATGCCCTTTACAATTAAATCTGTACAAAAAAAGAAGCAAATATATTTCCCTGTTTTATTTTTGGGCCATTAATGGCTTATATTGAAGAGGAAATTGAGCTGTTTTACATTAAGACCATTAGCCTTTTTTCTCCTTTTGTGTGTTTCGTAACATATAATGTTGATTTAAGGTAATATGCAGCTCATAGCAGTGTTAATTTCTTCTAGGAGGAGAGACTTCAGCATGCAAACCTTCGTCCGTCCGGCTTGCGCCCTCTTTTTCTTTACACACTGCTGGTCTTCAGATGGCTGCTCCAATGCCCCATACGCACCAGCAGTACAGTGACCGCCACCAGCCAAGCACTGACCAATCTGTTACGGCCTTACCGTACAGCGACCAGACACCACAGCTCACTGCCAATCAGGTACACTAGCCCTACCCTATTCCAGCGCTTGCATTTCTGTTAGTCTTAGTGTCTAATTTTACAAGAATTGCAATACTTAATGTGATATTAAAGTATACTTCCCTCTTGGCTGCTGTCGCCAGGCAGAGTAGCTGCTTCTACATGTTCTTTCAGTCTAGTCATTTTAAATTGTGCAATGTATATTCTATACATTTTAATAAATGGCCTTTAATATTTAACCATACACAAATTAGATAAGCCCTGCTACTTGCAAATGTACTGTGTGTATTGTTTGTTTATTGAATGTTTTTACTTTCCTTATTTGATACTTCAGAGGCACATGCCCCAGTGCTTTCGTGACCCAACTGCAGCTCCCCTGAGGAAGCTCTCCATTGACCTTATCAAAACATACAAACACATCAATGAGGTTTGTTTTGGTTTTCATTAAATATCTTTATCTTAATGATCTGTGCGTTACATTGTAAGGATTTTCCAAATGCTGAAAATGATTGAGTATCGGTAATATAAAATGCCTTCAAATGTGATCATGAGAAATGTTTACTTGTTAATTTATAGGTGTATTATGCAAAAAAGAAGCGACGGCACCAACAGGGTCAGGGTGAAGACTCCAGTCACAAAAAAGAGAGGAAGGTCTTCAATGATGGCTATGACGATGATAACTATGACTACATTGTCAAGAATGGGGAGAAGTGGATGGACCGCTATGAGATTGATTCCTTGATAGGAAAAGGATCATTTGGCCAGGTGCGTGACTATATATTACACACACACACGCACACACACACTCATTTTTTGATTATGTGACGGAGACGATTGTCTTGCACTTGAAAAAACAAAATGATGGTGGTGTTTTTCCTCTCTATAAATAACAGCAAAGTATTAGCTATTTACTGAATACTTTTCATATGCTGATAACTTTTGAAATGTTGATGTTTGTCATCAAAAGAACAGTTTCTATAAATCCTTCAGTGATGATTCAAATTTGCGTTTGTTGGCATCTTTAGGTAGTGAAAGCATATGACCGTGCTGAGCAGGAATGGGTTGCCATTAAGATCATCAAGAACAAGAAAGCTTTCCTCAATCAAGCTCAGATTGAAGTGCGCCTCCTAGAGCTCATGAACAAACATGATACCGAGATGAAATACTACATTGGTAATCCACTCTTGAAATTTCCCTAAAATCTGATAAGACATCAAATACATTTAAAGGTGTTTCTTGTGTTTTACTAACATGGATGCAATTTTTTTTCTGCAGTTCACCTGAAGCGTCACTTCATGTTCCGGAACCACCTCTGCCTCGTGTTTGAGATGCTTTCCTATAACCTGTATGACCTACTCCGAAATACCAACTTTCGCGGCGTTTCACTCAACCTCACCCGGAAGTTTGCCCAGCAGCTATGCACGGCGCTGCTCTTCCTGGCCACGCCTGAGCTCAGCATCATCCACTGTGACCTGAAGCCTGAAAACATTCTCCTTTGTAACCCCAAGAGGAGTGCCATCAAAATAGTGGACTTTGGCAGCTCATGCCAACTGGGACAAAGGGTATCTAGCTGCAGATTTTTCTTATCAACAATAAAATTAATGTATGCCAGAATGTCTCTGAGAAGTGTGTGATAGTTGTTGCTGCGAGACGTTGGGTGTAATAAAAAGGTCATTCAGAGATTTCAAGTAAAAAAATAAGTCTAACTGTCCATGTATTTTTGTTGTTGTTGTAGATATACCAATATATCCAGAGTCGCTTCTACCGTTCCCCAGAGGTGCTGCTGGGAATGCCCTATGACCTGGCCATTGACATGTGGTCCTTGGGTTGCATCTTGGTAGAGATGCACACTGGAGAGCCTCTCTTCAGCGGAGCCAATGAGGTATAAGAAACTGAAATACTTTTTGTGCTGTATTGTGTTCTGTACTAGAACTTAGGATGGTAATGGTTTTATTCAACTTGATGGTTTTTTTTCTCCTGATATGTAGCTTACAAATGTCATTTAGACTTCAAAGATTAAGAAGTGAATTTCATATCTCGCAATATTTGATTGTCAAGTGTTCAAATAGTCGTTTCTATTAATTTTGGCCATTTGCCTGAGTCTATATTTTCTGATAGTATGGTCAATTTAGGATAACATTTGGTGATATTCATCTGGGTATACAATCTATTCATTTTTAAATGTTGCAAATGTACAATGTAAATGTTAAAGTAACTTGAGGAATTATTTGTCACCCAGGTGGACCAGATGAACAAAATAGTCGAGGTTCTTGGTATCCCACCTAATCACATAATGGACCTAGCCCCAAAAGCCAGGAAGTTTTTTGAGAAGCTTTCAGATGGTACATGGAGTGTTAAGAAGACCAAAGATGGCAAAAGGGTGAGCACATTATATTGTTTTTATTGCTGCAGTTAGACTGACAACAAATTGTGTTTTTGTGATTTATAGTGAAAACTAAGGTAAATAACATACAGAAGCCTTGGCTAAGTAAATCTCTTAATCTTTGTGTACTCTGCCTTAAACAGTATAAGCCTCCAGCCTCTCGGAAGCTCCACTCCATCTTAGGTGTGGAGACTGGGGGTCCAGGTGGCCGGCGGGCGGGGGAGTCTGGCCATGCTGTTGCTGACTACTTGAAGTTCAAGGACCTGATCCTCCGGATGTTGGACTATGATCCTAAGAGCCGCATCCAGCCCTACTATGCCCTGCAGCACAGCTTCTTTAAGAAGACTGCGGATGAGGGGACCAATACAAGCAGCAGCGTGTCCACAAGCCCCGCGTTGGAGCAGTCCCAGTCTTCAGGAACCACCTCCAGCACCTCCTCTAGTTCAGGTAACTATTCCTGACAACTCGGCTCCATTGTCCTTTCTGTAAATTCTTTAAATAAATATATATATATATTTTTTTTAAATCAGTTATTGGGTTTACTAGAGAAATGTATCCTATTACTTCACTACACTTATCTATTTGGTATGGAGTTTTGAGTTTGTGCACTTGTGACACTTTTGTTTAACCTTTTAGGAGGATCATCTGGGACAAGTACCAGTGGCAGAGCGAGGTCAGACCCCACCCATCACCACTTGCACAGTGGAGGTCACTTTGGCGCGGCCTTGCCTACCATCGATGGTGACAGCCTCTGCCCACAGGTCAGTACGATGCCATTTCGTATGAGGGGAAATATTGTGTTCGTGGTAAATTATAATTTGAGTATTTTATTTTCGGTGTATTTCCCACATCTTTTTGTGAGCATTTTTTCTCATTCAGTATGTGCATAAAGTCAGCCCTTTTTATTAAAACCATTCCTAATTAAGATAATTTCAGAACTATTTAAAAAGACGTTATTACATTTGAAAAATCCATTAAAGAAATATTGTATTTTTTTCATGCTGCTTGATTCACTTGCTGATGGTCTGATCCTTATATACAAGAATGAATGAATAAACAAAATCAAATTTAAAAAAATGGTGGTCTTTGAATAGAATTTAATGAATGTAACATACTGTATGCTTCCTAAATTGGAAGGCATTATGTCAGGACCATAACAATACAACAATTCTTATTTTAAAACATGTAAAATGGTGCAGTCATATTCAACAGCTGACTCTTGTTCTTTTTTCTTTTTTTTTAACATCGGCAGGTAAGACAGCCTTACCCACCCCCGTTGGTGTGGGGAGGTGGTGTTGGACCAGAAGCAGTCACTGGAGAGACTCACCCAGTCCAGGAGACCACCTTTCATGTTCCCCCCCAGCACCCTAAGGCCCTGCATCCCCACTCACATGCTCATCACCACCACGGGCAGATGATGGCTACACGACCACGCCCACGCCACTACACCTCCCCGACACACAGCTCCTCAACACAGGACTCCATGGAGGTGGTTCATGGCCATCTGTCCATGACCTCCCTGTCTTCCTCTGCCTCCTCTTCCTCTACATCGTCCTCTTCCACTGGGAACCATGGCAACCAGGCCTACCAGCTCCGCCATTTGCCCGCCGGAGCCCTTGACTTTGGTCAGAACGGTGGGCTGAGCATGGGGCTAGGTGCCTTCTCGAACCCACGGCAGGAGACTGGCATGGCAGCGCACCCTGCATTCTCAATGGGCACGAACACAGGGCCTGCCCACTACCTAGCGGAAGGCCACCTGGGCATGAGGCAGGGCATGGACCGGGAGGAATCTCCAATGACTGGAGTGTGTGTGCAGCAGAGTTCTATGGCCAGCTCGTGACTGCACTGACATTTGGCTGTGTGTTCCCCCTGTGCGTCATTTTTAAGGTGGTGTTTTTTACTACAAGGTGTGTTGAGAACAAAAGCTGCTCACGTCAGAAGGGAGATATCACTGAACCGCTACTACAGAGAAAAAGCTTTGTTATAAAGTATATATGTAATTTTCATCAGTTTTTCTTTTGCAATCATTAGGCACAAAATAATACTGCGGAATAACCATAGTGAGATTGAGACATCCATCTTACCATTTCACCAGTTTCATGTAACCACCAAGTAATCACCATATGGTATTATGTGGCAAAATCTTCTAAGGAGCATTTCAGAGCAAAGTTTGAAGCTGTTTTGCAGGTAACTGTTGGTGATGAAATGCTTGGCGTCCTCTTTCGGTTCAAACTGTGGATTGCCTGACATTATTGTTCCACTGGTTCTTAATTATTTTGCCCTTTTTAAGTGAAATTTCTCGTAAAAGCTGCTTGTAAATCCTGTAGCTTGACAATGAGGGGAAGTGTTTGCGGTGATATTTCTTGTTGTTGGTCGGTATTGTGTAACTCTGTTAAAGGGGAGCACATGGCAGTGGAGTCCCTATAGCGTGTGCTGGCCGGGTGGAGACGAGACCCTGTAGGTGGATACTGACACCAACTGGGGTCAAAGGAGAGGGAAGCACCACCCCTCAGGCCTAGTGGCCCCGTAGTCCTGCAAGCTGCAACACGGCCCGGCACAGATGAGAGCAGCGATGGGCGCCGGAGACGAGAGGATCCAGCCCAGTTAAAGGAAGACAGTCAGTGGCTGGTTCTAGATAACCCCTTGGCCTTATGACTCATGGACTTGGAATTGGGATGGAGCTGGACATTATCATTTGAATTAAGATGGCTTTTCTCTATTTTTCTCTCTAGACAGCCCTTAATTCTTTAAGGAAATTAAAACAACTTAGAAAAAGGTAAATAAGAATGGTAATTTGAGGCCTTTCTTGACAAAGATTTCTTCTTCAGCAGGGCCCCACATAACAGGGTCTTATTGTACACAACAACCTCCTAAACATTACTTCCTTGAAAATCTTATTCACTGGTTAAGGATTTTGCAGTGGGAAGAACTATCTATTCCAGAGTCTACCCTTTTATGTTTTGTTATTTTTCCCTTTTGCATGTAGTTCCTCATCAGAACCACCTGCACAAGTCTCTCCATCCAAAACATGGAAACTGAAGAAAAAAATGAGTTAAGTGACTGCCTTTTTTCTCCTCAAATTATGCTGTGAATTTTACAAGAATTTATTTTCCCTTTGGATATGTTTTTATACCAAAGCAGTTGTTTTATAGCATATAGGTGTCTGTAACCAATAATGTAGCAGTTCACCACTTTGACGCAAAGTTTATCAAGATCTTATT
Organism: Clinocottus analis; assembly: GCF_023055335.1. Lineage (NCBI taxonomy): Eukaryota > Metazoa > Chordata > Actinopteri > Perciformes > Cottidae > Clinocottus > Clinocottus analis. Next base: position 18,197,599 of record NW_027175931.1, on the reverse strand, counting down.
TTAACGTCAATACAAACAGCTGCAATATATTACTTTAGCAAAACTGGAGACCGTTGTTGAGACCGTTGGCTATCGTGTATTCTGGCCAGATTTGTTTGCAACGTTTTACCAAAACTGTTTCCATATTAATTGGTAGATTATTTTGGGAGTCTTTTAAAACTTTGGTATGTTAGAGAATTTGGTAGTTACTCTGCAGGCTCCGGAGTAGCAAGATAGAAGCTGATGGTTTAAAAAAAAAAAAGAAAAAAAAAAGGAGACTAATGCGTTCTATTTCTGTGTTGTCGTTTTTCTTTTGCCCCCATCATACTATTTCAAAGGGTTTTGCTGCCTTTCATACATCATTTGGTCAACTTGGCTAGTTTCTGCTGTGAAGCATGACTTAACGTCATTGTCTTGGCAGGGTAAGGATAGTTGTGGCAAATCAGTTTGCGTTGAATGGTATATTTCTGATTTGGTAGGGCAGATCCCCCATGATTGTTGTCCTATTCAAAGGGAAAGGGTGTCCGTAAGCCCACAATCACATGCTTTGAAATGCATGTCCTCAAAACATTAGTCAATAACCAGATTTTTTTTTATATCAGGGATTTTGAAGTGCTTTCTTTCTTCTGTTGCTCATTTTACCAGCTTTGAAATTAAACAGAAAAACCTGCCCACAGCCACCATTCAAATTAAAGGGCAGGCCACAGGTCATGCTGTTGCCATTTTAAAGGAGAAACCATCGTAAGAGACCATGCTTGGTATTTCCACAAACACAAATGTAAAGCTACCTATATTGAGATTGGGGTTTTATCTGGATGTCAAGGTTAATTGCAAATTTGCAATCATTTTTCATACCCCGCAGAATTTGAGACATTTAGAAATTGCCAGTGGTTTTATTACTGGCACTCATACTGGTACTAAACATTCCAAAAATAAAGACTGAAAAAGAAAAAAAATTGACTGCAGTGACTCGTAAGTGTGCGCCTATTTCAGATCATGCTGATTGACCTCTTATTTAGAGCAGTTGTCATGAAATGCAGCCCCTTTTTAATAGTTGAAATAGAATTTATGTATATATTTATATTTTTTTAATAAAGGAAGTATAGAACTCACTACCTTGCTCCTGCTGGTATGTTGATTATGTTTGTCAATTTGGTGACCATTCAGTGGGCAGGAACTCCTGTTTTCTTAGTGGCAAAACCTTGCCTTTTGGCAAAGGTACTTGACTACATCAGGACAACACTATGAGGTAGGGTTTGAATCAAACAGGGAAAGCTAGATCTTCAAACCTTAATAATTTTCACAGGGTATATTGTAAGTGCATGTACATCACAAACCTTACTTTTTGGTTATATGAGAAGCACATGGTTGAAAATAAGGTTCCATCTTTCATAAGCCTGGTCAGTTTGTGGGTTATACACAAACACGTATACTTGTCGACATATCTGAACACCCAACAGAAGTTGAAATCCTCTTATTTAATTTGGATTTATCCTTGTCATTTTTGATTTCACATTTTTTCACTTTTTTTGTACATGCAACATGCACTATAGAATTGAACAGCATGGGGGAAAGGATAAGTCCATGTATCCACAGATTGTAAGATCTAGTCAAGACTTTGCTGTGTTTATGACAATGCCCTTTGTATTATATTAAGACAGTCTTATGTATGATATATAAAAAGAAGTTAATTGAATTCTTCTGTGTGTCTTTATTGCTCTCTATCTACATTGGCTTATTCTTGGAAATCTACTTGCCCACAAAAATATATGACTAGAAAATTGCTTCACCTGTAATGACGGACTCTGTCGTGTGTATTTAGTTTGTAACGGCAAAGAGGCGGTATTATGACGTTCTGGCTCGTTGGTCTAGGGGTATGATTCTCGCTTCGGGTGCGAGAGGTCCCGGGTTCAAATCCCGGACGAGCCCTTGGCATTTTATTTAAAAAATGACTGATACTTTTATTTAAACATTTATGCAATATAATTTCGAAGGAAAAGGAGAAAAACAATCACGCACCTCCCTCGTTAAATGTAAGTGGCGATAGCATTCAGGAAGCTGATGTTTGGACTATGTACCACTCGTGTTTTGGGATGAAGGGCGTGTCGAGAGCACTGCGATTCTTAGTACTAAGTCAAAACAAAAGGACCAGGGCTCGTCCGGGATTTGAACCCGGGACCTCTCGCACCCTAAGCGAGAATCATACCCCTAGACCAACGAGCCGCGTTGACATAGATTCCAAATTCTGGTAAGTTATAGTTCATCTTAAACACGCTGGATACTGATGTTATCTCTGTATGATATTTGACTGTACGCAAAAAAGCTACATGATTGAGCTCGCTAAGTAGGCAGCTAATAGCGACTGGGAGGAATGAGTCAAGGTATGGCATTGGCTAACGCTAATACATAGCTACCGACTACTAGCAATAGCGACTAGGATCGGCCAACCCTTTCAGATAGATAGCTGCTCCTGTGTTGTAGTGGCCTGAGCAGCCCAGTGGGGGGCAGCAGTGCTCTTGGACGTGCTGTTGTCGTTATATTCAAGCGTGAAGACGTCTTTTCATTGGTCCATAGGACTGTGGCACAAGTGACCAATAGTTGCAGCCCAGACTTTAGTTTCGGCCAATCAGGTACCTTGTAGGCGGGACCTGAACCTAGTCCGGCAAAACTCTACTCCAAACTGAACCTTTGTGACTGTTTTGACTGATCGTGAATCCAGTCGGAGCCGATTTATAGTTGTTTATGGAAACGCCTGTGTGACACGATCTGAGGTCGTATTTCTTCTCCGTTTGCGTTACAAGTCTCTCGAGTCTCTAAACGAACGCGCTAAAGTTTTTAGATGATAATAGTCAGCTAAGTTAGCGAAGCTAACTAGCTAGCTAGCTTGAAGCATGCCGAATTTTTGCGCGGCCCCGAACTGTACACGGAAGAGCACACAGTCCGACCTGGCTTTCTTTCGGTTTCCACGGGACCCTGAGAGGTAAGGCGTCCTTTATACCGTTAACCCATGAGCTAATTAATTGCTATTCATAGAATGGATGAGAAATCATAACAGATGCCAGGTTAACGTGAGCTACTAACCAAAGCCTCGTAGCCAACTTCATGTTCACATTGTGTATAGCAAATCGTCATGTACACTGATATTTAGAGTTAAATATCGACGCTGTTTAACGGTAAGTTCACCTGGCCCATGAGTAAATTTAGGCTTCAACATGCAAACTGCACACAAATAATGAGCACTCATGTAAAATGTGTTTCAGCAATAACGTACACCCTGCCACTTTAAAACACTATCGATTCTTTCCTAAAAATTAAACCTTTTTTGCTTTATTTGAATCTTTATTTAGTCTTCGCATTCTGTCGGATGCATGTTGTCATTTTCAATGCACTGATCCCAAAATGAACCTTCCAGGAGTTGTATGTTGAAGTCTGTACTGATGTTCCAATGTCCCATAAAGCTGCTCTGTGTCTTCAGATGCCGGATCTGGGTAGAGAACTGCCGCAGAGCAGACCTCGAAGCCAAAACATCGGACCAGTTGAACAAACACTACAGATTATGTGCCAAACACTTCGACCCAGCGATGGTGTGCAAAACGGTAAGTAACTACCACATTCAGTTTCCACTTGTTTCTTAACAGCTGATCTGCCTAAAAATAACATATTTAAGTGTATTGCTTTTCAGAGCCCCTATAGGACTGTGTTGAAGGATACAGCCATTCCCACCATATTTGATCTGACGAGCCATCTAAAAAATCCACACACCAGACATCGCAAGCGGATTAAAGAACTTGTAAGAAAATTATTTATTAGTTCTCTTGTTTTAAGAGTACATCTTAACCTTGGTAAGCTGACGAAATAACAACACGCGTTCTACTTTTCAGACTGAAGAAGATTTGAGGAAGATTAAAGAAAGGAGATGTAAGTAAATGTGTCTATTATTTGTTGCCAATAAAGTTAAATAATCACATGTCAATTCTGTTCATTATTTAAAGAAAAATGATCACTGATGAAATGATGTTTGTCTCTTTCCTCCAGTGGCGTCTTCTATTGATCAGCTTGGTTCCAAAAAAGATGCAACAGTTGAGGCGAGCACGAGCACCGCCGAGGATGAACCTCAACTGTCCACCGAGGAAAAGGAGCTCCGTGAATACCTACGCTCGTTGTTTGAGGTTGTGGTCATGCTGGGAAAACAGAGTATCCCAATAGTCGTCGGCAAACCATCTGAAGCCGAATTCGTGTCCAACAACTTCCAGGCACTTCTCGATTACCGCATGAATGCCGGCGATGAAGCTTTGAACAAGAAATTTCAGGCGACAGCTGTGAACACACAATACGTCTCTGCAACCCAGCAGAACCAGCTGTTGGACATCTGTGAGAACACTGTGAGGGAGGAGATGCTGATGGAGGTGAGGGAGAGCCGCTTCTTCTCCCTTGTGACAGGTGACCTCGTTGAATTTTCCAATGAGAAGCACCTGCCTTTGTTTGTACACTTTGTGAATCAGCACAACGTCCTCAGAGAAGAGTTTTTGGACTTTATGTCTTTTGATGGGGACGAGTCTGCGCTGGTGGAGCGGCTGGAGGCCCAGCTGACCGACCGCTGGGGGCTTAGCATGGAGGACTGCCGCGGTCAGGCCCACAAGGCCACCGGGACGTCTACCACCAAGATGAAGGCTGTGGCGGTGTTGCTGATGGAGAAGTATCCTCTGGCATTGCACATGCCTTGCTCCCATCTGGCTCTGAACGTCCACCTGGCCAACAGTCTGCCTTTTCCCAACGTCCAAGTGGTTATGGAGACTCTTAGAAGGATTGGCGCGTTCTTTAAAACCCCGTTTACACAGGATGAGCTTGAAAAGGCGATCTCCACTCACTACCAGAAGAACGAAGAGAAAGGAGCCACACTCAAACAGGCCTGTGGCTCGGGCTGGACGGAGCAGCACAACGTCTTTGACCTGCTGCTCGACATGTTGCCGCCCCTGCTGCTGTGCATGGACAGCATCCGGGAAAATGGCGACGGAAAGTTTGACGACACCCTCGCGGCAAATGCGCATTCAGTCACAGAGATTCTGTCTGACTTTGAGATCATCGTCACCGTCGTCATCCTAAAGAACGTTCTCACGTTTACCAGAGCTTTCGGGAGGAATCTCCAAGGAGAAACGCTTGATGTGTTTTTTGCTGCCAACAGCTTAACCGCCGTCCTACACTCTCTAAACGAGGTCAACGATAACATCGAGGTCTACCATGAGTTCTGGTACGAGGAGGCGGTGAACGTGGCCGACGTAATGGGGATTCCTGTGAAGGTGCCTAGGTTGTTTCTAAGGAAGCAGCGTGCGGCCGAGGTGGGTGAAATCCAAGCGGAGGCGTACTTTAAGGAGTATGTGACCGTCCCGGTTATCCATGGCATTATGCAGGAGGTGGAGGACATGTTCTCTGAGACCAACCTCAAAGCTCTCAAGTGCCTGTCACTGGTCCCGGCTGTCATGGGGCAGATGAAGTTCAACACCACCGAGGAGAACTACGCAGATGTGTACCGCAACGACCTCCCCAGCCCAGACACGCTTCCTGCAGAGCTCCACTGCTGGAGAATCAAGTGGAAGCACCGGGGCAAAGAGGTGCGCCTGCCCACCACTATCCACGAAACCCTTCAGCTGCCAGACGTCAAGTTCTTCCCCAACGTAAACTCTTTCCTCAAGGTGCTGTCCGCCCTGCCGGTGCTGAAACTAGAGGACAGCCAGAGTGACAAGGCGAGCGACCGGCTGCAGGCTTATCTGGACAGCGTGTCCGCAACGCAGTGGAACAAAAGTCTGGCGATGCTCAATGTCAACACCCACGTCAAACATGACTTGGATGTCATGGTAGACAAATATTGCAGACTGTATCCAGAGGACGAGGCTGAAGGTGAGGCTGATGAATTGGCTGACGCTGTGGAAGAAGCTGAGACTAAATGAATTCATTTGCTCAGCTGTTCTGGGAGAAAAACTGAAAGAAACTGTTATGCTGCCAGTCATAAACACGCTCATTCATGTTTTTTGTGTATGTGCGTAAGAACTATTGATTTTAATGCATTTGTTCAGTCCCCGATGTGTTGTATGTCGTAAGAAAAAATCTGGTAGGAAGAAACTGCCATGAACAGCTAATTTATTGTTAGCTTTTCTTTATTATGTGCTTTTAATTCACAAGATAACAGCAAGTAGCTTTGTTGATATTCAGCCCATTGATTTCTTTCCACTGACGATGAGCCAGGAAGAGCACAAGAGGGCGCTGTTACACCAATACAGCCGAAGACTTGGTGTAGACTGCTGTGTGCATATTCTGGATATAAAGTCCAGTATGTAGAATGTTCATATCTTTACATTCAGATTTGCAATAGCTCTTCAGCAACAAAAAAAATAGACAAGTCTGTAACTGTGTTATTGTGTTCTCTTTTTTTCTGCCACAAAATAGTCAATCAACATGTCATATTTTACATAAATTCCACAGTCTGTTTGGATTATTAATAAAACATGTATATAAAGCAAATTTAGTGCACTTTGAGTCTCATGTTTCCTCTTTCTCCAGTTGTCTGCCGACTTAAATGTCGGACGCTTCCAATAAAGGAAAAAAGATTCATGAGGAAGTAAACATTTTTTCAGCAGCATAAGCGGCCATTCCCTCCAGTTGGAACCAGAATGAAGCTGCTGGTTTATAGTCTGCAGCCCACTGGTTAACCTCGTCTCCTCCTCTGTGCTGGCCGGACTGACGCGCTCAGGTGAGAGTTCACCGTGCACACTCAGACCCCGGGCATCTCCAAGCATCACACGAATGTGGGTGGGGTCGCTTTGATGCGCAACCAGACAGCGATGTGCACTCCACACCAAACCCCAAAGTCCATCTAAACTTCAGAAGAAGACACTGCAGGAGGGGAGTTGTTGGGGCTCTGCTTCCGTTCGTCTCGTGTAAAAGAGCATGATAGAAAGCTACAAAGAGGAATAACCTGACTGGACAGAAACTGAGGGTGCAGGGTGAGTGACCGAGCATTTGCAATAGTCGGACGTTAATTTCCACGTTTACCTCCCTCCTCCCCAGCTCCAGCTCGAGCTTCTCTGCGCATCTTCCTCTCTTCAGCCTCCTAGTGTGAACCACCATGGCGTGGCCGTGCATCACGCGTGCTTGCTGCATCAACCGCTATTGGAGCGAGCTGGACAAAGCGGACATCGCGGTGCCTTTGGTTTTCACCAAGTATTCCGATGTGGCCGACGAACAGCACCATCTCCCCCATCACCCGCAGCCGAGACAGAAGAGGGCCGGAGCCATAGAAACCCAGCCCCATCACCCCGACGAGCGTGAGCCCGGAAAGGCGTACCCTGTGACGGGTGCCGCAGCGGCGGGCAAAGATGGCTCCGCGGCGTCCGTCATGCGCCAAGACTTCAAGGCGTGGAGAGTGCGCCCCGAGCCCAGCTGCAAGCCCAGGAACGAGTACCAGCGCTCGGCGGCCCCGTTCAACACCGAAACTCAGTACCAGAAGGATTACAAGCCCTGGCCCATCCCGAAGAAGCACGACCACCCTTGGATACCCAAACCCAGCCCCGGGCCGGAGCGAAGCGCGGGGAGCGGAAAGCTGGAGCACGCGGCGGCGGCGGCGGCGGCCACAGAGGCCGACAGCGGCGTGGAGAAGAGCGAGATCGAGGAGAAAACTCAGGAGAAAGAGTTGAAAGAGCCGGCGAAGAGGAGCGTGAAGAGGGAACAGTCCGCGGAGAGACCCGCGGGGGAGAAGACGGAAGCGCAGGTGGCCGCAGACGTGAACGCAGAGCAGAGAAAAGGCAGAGGAGCCGCAGACGCGCTCAACAGACAGATCAAGCAGGTCATGTCGACGTCCAGCAGCTACCGGTAGGTCTGCTGCTCGTGCAGCATGAGGGCTGGTTGTGCTCAACCTTTTGCAAGAAAGGCTTCCAGCTTGGGCCTTTTTTTTTTTTTTTTAAATAACATTTGCAAGTTGCACCTCAAACATTTCCACTTTCAAAGTGTGACAGTATTTCCACGAGAACATTTGGAGACCGTCGAGGTGCATGTGGTGTTGCATGGTCTCTTGTTACAATCTCCAGCGACTTGCAAAGCAAACTGATAGTGCCACTGATGAGGGTTGCATTATTGATCTGGCCCTGCTCCATCCCCCCCTCAGAGCACTACACAATCAATGCAGGAGCCTGTGAATGAGAACAGCCAGTCACACGATCTGAATGTAATCACGTGTCTCAACGTGGGTTCAGCAGGCTGCCTCTGAGTTGCATTAGAGATGATTCATGCACGTGAACTCGATGACTTGCTGGCGTCAGTCGGCTCCAAAGAAATGTTAACGTTAACCTTCAGTTTGGGGTTCAGAGGAACTTGTTCCAAAGGATTATTTGACATTAACTCAACTGACCAATAATCCATACGTGCCAGCTATTAGTGAAATTGTGATGTGCTCATGAGGAAGAGACACAGACACTTTAGAGATGGCATGAAGCACAATGAAAGGCTTTGATAGTTATCTTTGAACTAGGATTTCTAATGTGTGGATTAAAGCAGTTTAAAATAGCCGATTACAAATAGTTTCTTAGTCACTGAATAGAAACTGTGTAGCTTTTATTTCAGACAATCAGAAGAAAAGAGGAATGTACAATGCAGTTAAGTGGAGTAGCATTATTCATTGTTTCAATAACTACACAAATATAATTTATTTTGTTTTTAACAAGTGTACTTGTTATTATCCATAATTGTGTGTCTTAAAGTCCATAAACCTGAGTTAATGTGAATATGATAAATTATTATTATAATATTTAGATTGCTGCTTGACTTCTTGCCTTTTCGCACAGGCATTAACCAAGCTGCATGGATTATGATTTACAATCATATTCACACTTATGATTAACAATACTTTGTTACCTCCAGCCAATTATTGGGACTTGCGAAAGGCAGGTTGGAAACAATGCAAAATTAATTTTCAACAATTTCAGTTACATTGATACTTTTAAAGATGAATGATATTAGTTGATCCATTAAACATGTGCTACTTTCTTCATGTACACTCCTAAAAGTATCAATCTCTCTTCAATACGAGGGTTTTTTGCTTTTCTTTTTCATCTTGAATCAAAACAATTGGTGGCATGAAGATATCAATAAATAGTGTGCACACTGGCTACTGCTTCACGTCACTAGTGAACAATGACACGTCCATGTGAGCATTGTCGAGTGCGCACACTTGTTGTCTGGTTGTACAAGGTGATGAAGGCGACCACACGCTGCGGCCGTAGAAACCTCTCTGCTTGCTCTCCCCGCTGTCCGTAGGACGGAGTTCAAAGCTTATAAGGATGTGAAACCAGTGAAGGCCATCAAAGCTCCATCCCAATACAAACCCCCAGTGGAGGAGAGCAGTCAGGAAACCAGCTACAGCGCCACGTACAAGGGCGAGCAGGTGAAGGCTCACCCCACTGACAACAAGCTGCTGGAGCGCAGGAGGATACGCAGCCTGTACAACGAGCCCGGCAAGGACGCCGCCAAGGTGAGAGCCCGCCCACACAGACCCGCCGCTGTCACTTTAGGATGTAGAATACTGCTGCCAGTTATCGTTCGAGCAGTTCCCTTTAAGTGGAATGAATTATAGTCATGTCTAAAACTGCTTATGTACCGAATGGTTTAGTACTTTAAAATGACGTAGTCCTGCTGCGTAGTGTTAATTATTCACTTTGATGGCATGTGACTTATTATACACAAACAAAATGGCTTCATATTTACATTTGAAGACATTTTAGATCACAAAACAAGCAGTTTTCTGTGCCATATTCTTGCCATCGTGCATATGAATCGGCCAGTGAAAAGTTTAAAGGCTAGTCTGTGACTTTTCAACAAAACAAAACAAAAAATATGTGTTGCGTCAGTTTGGCATTTTAATCTATAATGTCCGATATTTGGGTCATAGCAGCGAGTGACATAGGTGGGTGTGTTGGTGCATGTTATGGACAGTTGGTTAATGATGTGTCTCGAGTGTTCATACGGCCGCTCCCTCTCTCGTTCCTGTAGGACGTCTCAGAGAGCAGCTCTGTTCTAAATCTGCTGTAGACAGGTGTGTTCACTGTTTCTTCTAGAAGGCATGGAGGCTGACCTCAAATTAAGCAGTCGCAATCGTGCAAACTGGACACACACACACACACACACACACAGAGACGTACACACAAGACATACACCCACACATACTCAGTATGCGCTTTGGTCAGTACGAGGCACAGTCACGTGTATCACGCAGCCGCTAGACGCAACCCTGCAGAAGACAATCAGCCACATCTTCACTGTTTGCCCACCGTTCAGCCTGCACCCCCCCCCCCCCTCCACCACCCGTATGAAGCTTTATGACAGAGGGTGGATTCATGAGGAAATGGAAGGAACAAAGTAGCTGAGATGATATTTCTAAGTGATGAAAGAGATGGAGTTATTACCTCAGTGGAGGCCAATAAGACAAACATCCCATCGCACACTTAAACTTTGCTGTTTATGCCTCTATTTTGGCAACAATGTATGTAGAAAATGATATTTTAATTTGTTTTACAATTGGAAACTAACACCCACTATTGGCTCACCATGGATTAGACTGCATACACGTGGGAAGAGAGGCACAGCAGGGGGCCATCACTGGTCAACACCTGGTAACACCTGTTTGCAGACAATGTTATCCGTTTGGCGTTTGCTGTCTGATTGGAATCAGCTTTAATTGATTGATTCAGTATGAAGCAGCCATGAAGATCTCACGTTATTATTCAAGGTGCACAGTATCAAGGATGTGTTCCTAAAATAAGCAAATGTGTCTCATCTAATTTGGACTGTATTGTGATAAGCAGCATAGCTCAGAGTCATGAATGACACCTCGTCCTCCCACACCGACAACACACGGCACTCCACCTTGACCAGCGTGTCTGTGCACCACATCCTTTATATTCACAGACATGAAGCCTTTTGCTTATAAGTGTCAGAAAAAAATATTTTACAAACATTTATCATCTCTTACAAGATTTTAAGTTTTATTTATTCAGCAAAAGTTGAGCATGCAACCTTTTTGCTGTCCACCAACTCATTTACACAAATGGATCTGGGAGCCACTCACTGAGAACAGAGAGAACCTAAGTGCCTTGCTCAATTTCCCCAGTTGGTATGGGAATGTGAACCAGCGGCCCTCCAGTCACACGCCTGCTTCTCAGACATCAAGGTTTTGACACCACTGTGAATGGTTGAATGTTAACAAAATATTCTTTCTTCAAGGCGTGCATCTTATATCATGTACGAATATAAACCATCAACAGTGAATGTTGTAGTTTCTTTAATGGAACTTAAATAGAAAACTGCACGTGCTGCTGTTCTATAAAAGGAAAGGCACAAATACACCGAGTGCTGTATTTCTTTTTTCCTTTATCCCCATTGCACTAACCACATATTGCAAACATCACTTAAACCATCTGGTGTCATTTGCCTGTCTTTATATTAAGTAAAAGGGTATTTAAAAAAAGGTACGTATTAGCATGCTAAAATATGACTTTGATATCATTTAGGTCCTCCATTATTCAAGTCATCGTTTTAAGGAATAGTTTGAGATTTGGGGCAATATTTGCTTTCTTGTCAGGAGTAAGATGAGAAGATGGATGCTGCTCTCTTCTACCTGTCTTCCTCTCTTCTACCCATCTTCCTCTCTTCCACCTGTCTTTCTCTCTTCCACCTGTCTTTCTCTCTTCGACCTGTCTTTCTCTCTTCTACCCATCTTCCTCTCTTCTACCTGTCTTCCTCTCTTCTACCCATCTTCCTCTCTTCTACCCGTCTTCCTCTCTTCTACCCGTCTTCCTCTCTTCCACCTGTCTTCCTCTCTTCTACCCGTCTTCCTCTCTTCTACCCGTCTTCCTCTCTTCTACCCGTCTTCCTCTCTTCCACCTGTCTTCCTCTCTTTTACGTTCCTTTTAATTTTGCTCAGCTGCTGTAACTAAGTATTTAATGGACAGACATGAGACCAGCATGACTCTTCTCATCTCACTCTTTGCAAGAGAGCGATTCAGTGCATTTCCCAACATGTCAAACTGTTGCATTGACGTCACTTTGTTTCATTTTGGCCTATACTCTGAGGGGTTTTCACCTCTCTTCTCTTCCAGGTGGATAAACCCGTGTCTCGCACCAAACCAAAAAAGACACCGACAACAACAACGGGGAGAATGGTGAAAAAATCCAAAGAGAAGCAGATTGCTAGTTCCCTGTCGGCCAAGAAGAAAGCGTCTTCGAGCGCCGCAGAGCCCAAACCAGACGGAGCGGTCACGAAGAAGAGCAAAGAGATCAGCAACAGACTGGCTGAAGCCCAGCAGTGAAAGTAGTTCATCTCTACGCTTTTATCTGGGTGATCGAAGGAGACGTGACAAATTAGGCAAATCTCTTCCGTTTGGTTTATTTCCCCGACCTGTTGTGTTTGCTGTCCTGTCGTATATTCCTCACCTTCGAATGGGCACTGGTGTTAAGCTTTTACAATAATGCAAATAATTTCACTTTAAAGTGTGTGAGAGAGAGAGACAGAGAGAGAGGGAGAGGAAGAGAGAGTGAGTGTGTGTGTTAATGTGTGATTCCTTGTTTTTTGTTGCACACCGCTTTATATTGTTGAGCACATCATTTGCACATTATTAATATTAGTTCTGTTTGACATTGAACTATAAAAAAGAGCCATTAATACACATGCACATGTGTATGAAAGGGCATTTTTTTTTACCTTTCTCTGAATGACAATTGAGATAAATATGATTGTATAAAATGTCAAAGGGATGCTTTTTCTCACATAAGAGGTTTTGTGAGAGTACAAAATCTGTTTTATAATTGCGTGTTCTAGTTACAGTGCCTCCGCTGTGGTCCTGGTTTCCATCTCATTGTTCTGGATCATATCTGATTTTATCAGTTTGGTCGCTAAGAAACCAAATGAACTGTAATATAATTACTACAGCTTGCATGCAGGACCCCGCTTTTGGTTGAGTAGCCACATTTTAGCTTACTTTATGCCATATTTTAGCTTGTAAATGGAGCCTTTAATGATTAATATACAAGGGCGAGACCTTTTCAAATATAATGCATGTGTAGTAATAGATTCTGGCCACACCGTAGAAACAAAAGTACACAAAGTAAAATCATAGTCTGGTGGCTGTTAAAGCTATCAACTAAACACACCAATATGGATTCACCCGTGGACATATTTCTTGCAATCTAAATGAAGATCCACTCCTTAGATTCAATGGGGATGCTGCAGTTTCAGGATGACTCAGTATTTTGTGACGTCGTGCTCCATCCTCTGAGCTGTGATGCTGTAATTGTGCTAAATAAGAAACAAAAGATATGCATATTGGTCTAAAAGGGGAGAACCTATTGTAGTTACACAATAAATGTCACTCTGAAGAGGCTAATCTCTCCCGGTGTTGAAGGACAAGGAACGGGCCAGGACTTGAAGTTCAACCCTCTGAAATGCTGCTGCTGCTGTGAACATGCGCAAAAAAAACCATCTGTTCATTTTAGACATGACATGAAGTGTTTGTACTTAAACCTTTGGCTGCAGTGTGTGAGAGAGCCCATTCGAGCACTACCACAGTGTTTCTGCTTCCAGTTTTGGTGTGTGTGTGTGTGTGTGTGTGTGTGTGTGTGTGTGTGTGTGTGTGTGTGTGTGTGTGTGAGTGTGAGTGAGAGTGAGAGAGCGAACAAGTAAGAGAGTTTTCTGTGTACGACCTCTGCTGCCTGCTAGTATCGAGTCTGATCCGAGCAGTAGACGTGCTGCTGTGCACTCCAACACCCCGGTGCTATATCTCTCAATGTGCCGGCTGGTCTGGGCTGAGTGGAGTCAGACCAGACAGTAACGATGTTGTATGACGACGTCATACCGCTGCAAACATGTTGTGATATTGTGCTTGTACTCTCATCTCGCTCTGAATGAACTCTGATTAAAATGATGATACCGACTCCTATTGTGACTTATTGTTTGACGTTAGTCTTTAATACATTTAAAAATAACATATAACAGTATATTCTACTTTCAGAACTGTTTAATATGAAAATGATTTTCTTTGAAATCGTGATTTTAAATTGTTTTTTAATGAATAATTGTATATTGTGTTTGCATTTGCTGCCTTTGATCACTTCAGCAATGAGGAGTAATTTATAAACTCTACATTCAATTAATAGCAGGATATGGTAGTTGTATTGCAGATAATTAAAAATTAGCCTGATTCAGCATTAAAAACTATTCTTGGCCTGGATTCTATTTCCACAGCATGAGAGGTTTTAGGTTTTTTTTTTAAGAGAAACCATATTGTGTTCTTAAAACCATTTTGTTGTTTTTCTGATATGTAATTGTTACATTGTTTTCTTCATGTTTCTCACAACTTAAATGCAAAACAGCCTTGTCTTGAAACAAAAGATTCAAAGTTCAAAAGTAAAATGTAAAAATGATTGAATCATTCTTCAGTTTATTTACTGGCTAGCTTTAAGATGCTGGTGGTCATTTTCCTGTGAATCAGTCATCCTGACATAAAACTGCATGAATAATTCAGTTGTTATGGGCCCTTACGTTTGCAGAGCAGCATAAAATATTGAATAACAGATCAGCAATGGCGTGAGGGCTGCCTCAGCCTTGTGTCCCTCTAACAGACTAGTCTGGCTGATTACAGTCTCACCTACAAAGCTTATAATACTATGTATACTAATATATAATACTCCATTGAAAGGGTAGAATTGAGATTTCATACACTTGTTTCAAGTATGAAATATATGCTATGATTTCTGGATGGCCTTTGTTCTAATGTTGACTCTTAGTTACTGTCATAAACCAAAAAAAAGTACAAAGAAGGCCATTTGGTGTATATGCTAAATATTCAGACAATTTATAGAGAAAGCCTTTTCCAGTATATAATTTGACGCGCAGATAAACATGTGTAAGAAATGTGCACCACAACATGAATGGATGGCATCTGCATTGTTGATATCACTGTGCAATATTGTGTTACTTCATTGGAGTTGTTTCGACTTCATATCCAGAGACAAGCATCCTTGTGTATTAGTGTAAATAGTGTATTTTTACACTAGTGGACCTCTAGTGGAAAAGAGCCAGTGTTGCACAATCACAAAGCATCACGTTAACAGGATACAAACTCAAGTGGCTGCAGGCTCAGCTAAGTAACTCAGATGTTCTTCTTCTCAGCATCCGGTACTTGAAGGTGTCCAAAGCACATGTAATATGTCGTTATTTTTCTCTTCCTTCTTATCTCCGTTAATATTGTCACAATATTTGCAAAGAACCTAATAATACAACAAGGCAAATGCGAGAGCGCAACATTGATACGTTTTGCCACATGCAAATGAAATAAAACAAAGAGAATGTTACATATCAGAAAACTATAATCAACAAATGATTGAATTGAATGACGATTGAAGGATTTAACAACACTCATACAGCAAAACAAAAGAGAGGCAGGCTCTCAATTATCAAGTTTCACGTCACTGCGCACATTAAGATACATTTTCCAATATCTCTCAAATTAAATAGTTTCTATTTTTCGTTTTTTAGATGGTCAGTTGCGGAAGTGACTCCACGGCCGTAGCGGGCAGTACTGTTCTTTGTCTCTTTTTAAAAGACAGACGAAGAAGAACAACTTCCGCTTTGAGGCTCGCGCTGACCGGAAATAAACAAAACCAGACAAGCTCAAAGGAGGGAAGGAGAATTTGCTCAGATAACAGACTGACACTAATACTTGTAAGAAGCATCTACACAAATTCGTGTATCGCAAGTGTCGGAAACATTTGTGTGTGTTGACAACTTCCACATTTAGATGCCACGTTATTGTTCATGTCAAAAGATTAACACATGGAAAACGTGAAGGAATAGTCCGACCAAGTGGTGCTCGAACCTGTGACGGTTTCCGTGTTCAAATATACTTATACTTATATAACATAGTGAGAGTGAAATAAACTGGACTTAGCGTGTTACTTGTTCCGTTGACGAGCACAGTCCGGAAGAAAACGTGTGTTTTGGTAAATATACTTTTCGTCCACTTCTCAGCTAACTTAAGCTAACGTCGGTTTATACATGTTATAGTTAGTTAGCATGTTTTAAAAGCATTATACGGTATGCACATCTATTGTATCTCTTCCAAAATGTCTGTTGTTACATGCCTTTCTGTGTAGGTTGTTGGTTGTGTGCGGCAGCAGCTGAGCACACAGGCATCGCCGTCATGATGGCAACCAAGAGACTGGACAATTTTGAGGTGGTGTGTGAGTGGGCTTCATGCAACTTCAAGGGCCGCACCATGGAGGAGCTGAGCGATCACATGTCTTTGCATTTGAAAGACTACCTGGGAGACAACGATGCCTTAGAGGAGCTGGGTGAGTAAGGAGGAAGAGGAGGTGCAGCAGGGTGGGGGAGATGTTACCTAAAATCAATCCAACAAATCAGTCATTCTCGCCCTCGTGTTGTCAGTACATGCTACTGAGATCGAGATGTGTTTTGCACAAGAGAACTTTGCAAAATTGAACTGATAAGTATCTTCAAACTCAAGAAAAAAACTTACATCTTATAGGACATTTATTGAGCTTACTGGCATCAGTTGGTTAAAATATTCGCCATTTTCTTTTTCCCTATAGTTTGTTTTAACTGTTTTGTTTTCTTTATTGGTGCTGCGGCACTCTGAGATTATTTTAAATGAAACGTTTGTTACATATTCCTTTTATTTCAGGCTCATGGGTCCATATAACAATAAACACAACAATAGATACACCACAATACGAGGACACAGGTATAATCATTGCAGTTAAAAACATACAAACACTTGTTCAAATATTTCCAGAAACAAGAAGAATACCTCCTATTACTCTGTGTTGGCTCAGTTAAGATTACATTTTGTCAGTCATTTAATCAACATTTACATTTGTATATAACATTCCTCAACACAGCATGGAAAGTGGGAACATTACGAGTCACAAACATATGACTTGTTACAAATAAAATGCCTTAATATAGTTGAAATGTTCAGTTATTGGCCCAGTCTTACACCTTATAAAGAACTGTAGGAACGGTCCTTTCTTCTTTGCAGTAATCACTCATCCCCTCTCTTTTGTTTAGATGAGTATGCGTGTCTCTGGAATGGATGTGTGTTTCTGTCCATGGGCAGCCCTGCGGAGCTGGAGGTCCACGCGTACTTCCACAACTACCACGGGAAGCTCAAGTTTGTCGGCTCGCAGCTGCTCAAGTCCCGTCCTGATCTGCCGAGCTGCAACCAAGGCCTGCACAGCAACAACCTGGTTCCTGAAGGATCCGATGGATATGTTTGCCAGTGGGAGCACTGTGATGTAGGTATTTCTTTTTAGATAATATTATTCATCTGTCATCAAATGACTAAGCACCTGTATTACAGAATTCATGTTTTTGTCTTTATTTAGAGCACATTTAACAATCCTGAGTGGTTCTACCGACATGTGGACAACCATGTTGAAAGTGCCGAACCGCAGTCTCTTCCGCAACAGCTGCAGGCTCTCTTCTGCCACTGGACAGGTACGACTGAGTGAGAGGAGGGCAAAGTGATGCTCCTGGTATCTCTAACTTCATGTCTAACTTCATCCACACACATCATGTTTCTATTACAGGCTGCGACGCTTTCTTTAAAATCAAATACCGCTTACGAGAACACATGCGGAGCCACACTCAGGAGAGACTTGTGGCTTGTCCCACATGCGGCAGCATGTTCTCCAGCAACACAAAGCTGTTCGACCACCTCCACAGACAGGCCGAGCCAGTAGGTGAGAAGGACTCTTTGTTTTCTCGGATGCCGATGGCGCTAAATGTGTTGGTTTGAGTGCTGACGTCTGTACGTTTACTTCTCTCATTTGAGCAGAGTCGCTGGTTTGTGAACATTGTGGCAAAGCGTTTTCCAGCGAGAGGCTTTTGAGGGATCATGTCCGTCAGCACGGTAAACATGTTTCTACAGTTTTAATCTTAAATATGTTCCATTGTTTTATGTATTTTTCTGTCTTTTTGACAGTTTAATGACACCCTGATGTCGTACCTATTGCACTATATTATTTTAAAGTTGATGAAAACAGTAACATTTTTAATATACCTCATTTCCTGTCCTGATCATTGGTCCATTTCCGATTTTTTTAAATTGTAACACCTTATTTTCTAACACGCCATTTCTTAAAAATGCCTCATTCCTTGGATTGATTAGTGATAATCAGACACTGTGAATATGATCTGCCGTTAAAAAGATGAATGAGGCATCACTGATGTTGTTCATGAACCATTTAGCCAGCATAATATTGAGTTATTACCTTTTCTGTAACTCTCAGTGAATCAGGTGAAGTGTCCCTTCTGTGACATGACCTGCACCACGTTGGCAGCTTTGAAGATCCACATCCGGTTCCGACACTGCGACGAGCGGCCCTTCCCATGCGACTTCTGCGACAAGAGGTAGGCCTTCAAAATAGCCGATTATGTCCCGTTATACAACTTTGCTTTTGCTAAATCAAGGAATAGTTTGTCAGACACCGTTAACCACCTCTAAATTGTGTCCTCGTGTAAATTTGACATTAAAACTAGCCGTTAAAGGTTCATTATCATCATTTCCGCCCCTCCCTCCATCCACAGATTTAAGAACCAGCCTGATCTACAAAAGCACACTGAGGTTCACAACGAGGGCGCTGTGTATCACTGCACGGTGGAAGGCTGTGACTATTCCTGTCACACGTTTCAAACCATGAGCCACCACTACAAGCGAGTGCACGAGGTTCGTCAGATCATTTGCTCGCGGTACTCTCGGATTCGGTTGTGATGCTTCGTTGTTAACGTTGTGACACGATGTTCAACCAACAGGTCGGGGGAATGTCCAAATATAAATGCCACATCTGCGATAAGGTCTTCTCGTGGTGTTACACGCTCACTCTTCACCTTCGTAAGAAGCATGAGCTGAAATGGCCCTCTGGACATTCCCGCTTCAGGTGATCACCTCTGAAACAACTGTAGATCCTCTCTCAGCGCTCTGTGGTCTCATTCCAGATGTTTTACTGTCATAAGCACAGATACAAGACAGTTATTCTGTACAATGAGAAGATTATTTTGCTTTGTCCTTCTAACACAGAATTACAATAAACTTAAGGTTAAAAATAAATAAAAAAAGAAGGCACAGATTTTAAAAGATACAATAGTATTGCACAAAAATATGACAATAGTATTGCTATGATAAATATGATAATAGTACTGCTATGTAAAACATGATTAATATGATAATAGTAGTCCTATGATAAATATGATAGCAGTATTGCTCATTGTATCTTTATACACTATGTATTGGTAATACATTGCAACGTGTTGATGATATTTTAAGAGGACGCTCTTCAGGTTGCGATGGTTGAAGTCGTTGAAATTTTGTTTTGAAACAAACGGGTGCAGCAGACGCAGCGTCCTGGTGTGACGCTCATCCAAGTAATTATTAGCAAAGACGGAAATAAGAATAAACAAGATATTTATATGCGGTGGTTCCATGTGCTTTCTTCACAGATACAGAAAGGATGTCGACGGCTTCCAAAAAGTGAACATGGTGCGGTTTGAGACCGTGGAGGTGACGAAGGAGATCATGAAGAACATGGCCAAGAAGCCGCAGAGCCTCCGGAAAAGTCAGAGAAGCAGCATCCGGAACAAGAGGGCCGCGGTGACGCCGGAGAGCGGCCGGAGCTCTCCGGCGGGATCCTCCTCGCCCTCCTCCAGCTCCTCGTCCTCGTACTCCTCGGAGCTCTCCGGAGCCGAGGACGCTTCGGCTCAGCCCAGCCCCAGAGGCAGCGACTCTCCCGTCTACTGTGTCATGAGCACCATCCCCCACATCGAGGAGGAGCCTGGAGGATTATCTCAGGAGGACTGCGACGGCAGCGGGACGTCCGGAGCGGTCCAGGCCCTGACGGAGGTTGCGAGGGGCTTGGGCATGGATGTGGTGTGAGCCCCGCATGCTGCACTGCAGCTCGTGGAGCTGTTATGCAATGACATTGGTTTGTCTCTTGTAGTGTGTGTTACTGTGTGAAGCCACCAGTGGAGACTTGTTTTTTCAAGCCAAAGCCTTTTTTTTATGGTCTCCAGTGTTTTCTGAGTGGTTGGACATTGAAATGGTTGTTTGCACTAATTTTGAAGACCATCTTTTTATTATAGCAGCGCTTATTAACTCTTACGCCTCAGATTGGCTTTGTGACGTCTCCCCTCTATGGGATTGGCTGTTAATCCTGTTAATGTTTCTAATGAAGCTTACATTAAAAGCACTCCCAGTTCTTTGTAGTGTTGTTCCACGCGTTCTTTACACACCATGTCCCATTGTTTTCATATTTCCATGATGTCGACTGACAAAAGAATTCGGAAGACATTTTTTTAAAGTAGTCTTGGAAAGTCGTTTCATTTTATTGTTACAAACTGGACTTTTGATCCTGTGAGAGAGCAAGGACGCCATCAACTCTTAACCAGCTGCAATACATGTTAAATTTGCAGATTTATAAATAGTTTTGTAACGTTCTTCTTCATCTAGACATAAACATTGTTATCACCTGAATTTTTCTTTAAAAAACAGAGCAAGCACGTACGTCTTAATATATTTAATTAAAACAACTATTGGACAAAAGGGAATCAATGAAATGCAAGTTTAACTGTACAGTTGTCAAAATCAAACCAAGAAATTGATGTAATATTCCAACACCACAATGCTTTACTAAGAGTCTTTGTGTCTAATTAAAGCTGTTCTAGTCCATACATTATATTTTGTTTATACTTCTTCCATGTGGAGCTCCATTGCATTAATGCACCGACCAGAAAGACCAGCGAGCTTCACACACACTGCTGCTCTTCTTTTACTTCGGGCTGGAGACTCAGGGCTCCAGGTAGGACGCTGCCCGGTAGTCAGCATGGTGGAGATGACAGTTCTCGTGACTGGAGTGTAGAAACTCCCTCCTCCTCAGGTACACCGTCTCCTGCTGCAGTAACGCAAGAGGGAGATAAAGAGGTGGCGTAAAGAAAGAATGAAAAGCCTCTTTCGGCCTCCGTGCTGCACCAGGTATCCTGATTGCTTTGCAGGTATTCAATGAATAGTCTTTCAAGACGTTTTGTCTGGAGTGGAGATCCATAATGTCCCACATTGGCTCCCATGAAGCCGTGTGGTAGGGCTGCATGTCAGCTCCTGGGTAAGAGAGGAGCCCCCCCGGTGTTCTCATCACATTACATGTGCTGCTGTTAGAGTACACGGCCGACACGCCACTGATCAAATCTTGCACCGGCACGGGGTGTGAAGATGGATGTGTGCGAGTTGTACTGAACGGAGACGGATCAGTGTACAGAGTCTTTGAGGGATCAAACTGGTCCTCTACGGTCTCCTGCTTCACCATCTTCCCCTTGGTGGAGCTGTCGCACTCGCGCTTCCTTTTCCTGTCGAGCGAGCCGCCGCGTCTGCAGTCGAGGTCAGGAGTCGTCGCTCCGACCCAGGGTTCGTCTCCGGGAGGTAAATGATCCGTGGGTTCGACCCGTTTCTCCTCTCCATTGAGCCTCTCTTTCCAGCGGCTCGGGGTCCGTTCTGGTTTCTCCCTCTCAGTCTGATGGCGGAGGCGAGACGCAGGTGAAGACGTGTGAAGGTCAGAGGGATAACCTCTGCTGAAGTGGCTCAAATGTTCTGCTGTCTGTTTGGGTTCCCTCCTGTCAGTGTTCTCAGAAGAGGAATGGAGAGCTGGAGAGTCTAAAACCAAAGAGAAGCAGATCGGCTGCATTAGTTGGACACGCGTGCTGTTGCTGAAGGAGTTTCCTACATTGCTGACTCTAAACACGTTGATATTCAGGGGCATGCAGGAGGGCTTGCCTGATTCCTTGTGTTGGACTGTGCCAGGGAGACCGGTAGCAATGTACTCTGGTACGAGTTCTCCTTGGAGACTGTTGGGTTTTTGCTGCATCTTCTGTTAAAAATAGTTTGTAAGACAACGTGAGTCGTGGAATGAGTTACAAAAGTATTAAAGTCACAATGACAACCAATCTTAATTTTTTTCTAAACTTTTGAACTGTTTTCCTCGATGTTTTCTACATGTTCAGCCGTGGTAACGGACACAAAATGCCTGAAAATGTAAATATTGTTTTCCAGAACTCAAGTGTGGGTGCAGTTAGTTATTACTTTGTGTTGTTGGTCGTAATAGATCTTCCATGCGATGCAGACGTGCTGTGCTCCCCATCTTCCTCGTTTCTGAAAGAACAGTGAAAACATTTGTCGCTGAATGTATTTTTAATCAAAACTCTCAACCCTGATTGATCTTTGACTTTTGTTCTGTTTTAAAAGGACACAGAAGGGCGACTTTTAGCTGTATTGAGAGTTTGGATCCTTGCACATTGCCCTCACCGTGGACCTGAAGGGCTTCTGTGTGGCTTTGTGGAAGGCGGTGACGGGAGCAAAAGACGGCCTCGATGCTGCGGGAAGCTGCGCGTCGAGCTGCATCGAGACGGGAGAGACAACGGGACATTATCATTGGTGCCTGAGTGGCAGTGAGGTAAAAGAAAGAAGTGGCTCCAGGTGGGAGTTGGTGGAGTCGTGAACAACATCACGACCACGTTAACGACACATGTAGTGATGCGCCTCCTTACGTCACTGTCCTGCGTAGCCATTGGACCAGGTGGGATGGTCGAGGGGGAGTCCAGGATGGGAGGGAAGGCCTGCGGGTGAGATGTCGATGAGGCAGGATATCAGCGACTGTGGAGAGAGGAGGAAATGGTGCGGTCACTTCATGAGCAGGATGGTTGGTCGGTAGATAGACAGAGAGACAGAAACTTTATTAATCCCCAGTGGGGAAACTCATTTGTCACCACAGACAACAACAGACTCATACGGACAACAGCAGACGAGGTTCACAGTGCACAACAGACAAAAAACACATGACAAGAACAAACAGCAGGAAATGCCATATGTAACAAGACAACAAGACGCACAACCGACTGAGAAAGATGCTACATTTAAATCTAAAAAACACAACTCAAGGTGTTCATTAAAAAATGGAACTGCTTCCGGGACAAAAGAGCTTCTGAGTCGCTCGGTCGAACTCTTTGGCATCCTGAATCTCCCTGAATGAACTTCTGAGTCCTTTAAAAAACACAGCGTAGTGGACAGCTTTCAGAGGAAACGATCGTTTTTTCACTTGGAGTAACTTGAAGTCTAGAGCAGAGATGTTCGAGGCAGAAAAAAAATAACTAACAGGATGTTACACATGCACTATGAGCCGTGACCTCACAGCTCCTAGAGCGGCACACGGCTCCCCTGCTATTGAGAAACAGTATAGAAAGTGATGTTTTTATGTAACACAGTGTGGTTGGTCATCTCTTATGTAACATTAATCAGTTGCTTTGATCCCAGGATGGATGAGGCTGGTTGAAGGCCTGCTCTTACTCCTCTCTCCTGATTTGGGATCACCTTTTATAGTTGAGGTACAAACAGCATGAATTGATGAACATGAACAGAATTTATCAACTCCATCGTGCCTCGCAAGCTTATTATTTTTTTTTAAATTTGTTTCGCACTGTGACAGTATCTCGTTAGATTGCATTAAAGACAGTAATCCAATTGAGTAACCAGTGTGCCGATCCATTTAATGAAGTCAAGATCCCTCCGTTCCAAGGACACATGATTAGTGCTGCTGTGAGTGAGATGTGATAGGCTGCGTGTTTGAGTTGAATATAAACTCGGGAAGAGGCCGTGATATGAATTCAGTGTCTTGCGTGGCGCCCTAACTCCAATACTCCTAATCCCATAGTCTGATCCCTCCTTTCTCACAAAGACAAGATTAGCTGGAGGTTACACATCCTGTGTTCTCTGAATTTCGTCCATGTCAGCGTGCCATAGAAATCTCTTAATCTCATGAAGGAGCTCTTTGTTAGGAGCGCAAACAGAGAGAATGAGGCATCAGCTCGCTGGTTATCTTATGCCAACGAATCTTAACACTTTACAACTTCCTGACATGTATTGATGCCTTTTTACATTCTCAACCGCTTCGGGGTGTCAGAAGTTAACTCTTTAATTAATGTTTGACACACAACTGATCTGAATATTTATGAAATCTATTTATTTATAATAACATTGATCTGCAAAGATGCTTTTGTAACATTAGTAAGACTTGAGTTAAATAGCAAAGATGCTTCTGAAATGTGAATATCTTCTGGTTTTCTTACTCGTGTATAACTGAAATGACATATCTTTGGGTATTAATGTGTGATTCCTAGCGTCTTGATCATTTGGTAGATACATTTTTAATTAATGATCAAAATGATTATGTCTTGTGGTGCTGAAACAATTACGACAATGAGGGGAAAAGGTACTTCACATGTCCTCCTTGCTTGACAGACAATGTCAATTACATTACATTTAAAGCGTGTTTAAAAGTTGTAAAGACTAAAAACCCTTGTACTTGTACAGCACGTTAGAAAGTGAAATGCAGGCATCATGTTAAGCAACACCTGTCCTACTACTTTCAACGCGTGCCTTACCTGTGTGATGAAGGTGAACAGTCCTGATGTTGGAGGGGTTTTATCCAGCGAACACCAACCAGCCCCTCCAGCAAACAGGAACAGGAAAGCGAGCCCTGTTTCCCGTCCCCTTGCAGACCCTGAACGCCTCTTCCATCCGCTGGCGCCGCGCTGCTGTGAGCGTCAGCTGCCTCTTGGTCAATCACTGAGTGTTACTTAACACCAGGAAAGACCATTAACTACTCCTAACGGCTTAAACTAATCGCCTCAGCCCCCTAAACCCTTCTGATTCAGTTTGGGACCTGGGAGTTTGTGTGGAGACGCACCGCACGTCCCTAAATAATGTCTGCCTGCATATCTAAATATATGTATTGCATTGTAAGGCATCTGAAGCCCACTTCAAAAAATTGAATGAATTCCAGCTCATACCCTTTTTCAAACTCTCAGTAGTCTGTAACTGGGACACAGCTGTTTTGTTGTTGTACATAAATAAAATATAAAGTTAAGCTTCCTCAACGCAAAACTACAGAACACTGAGGTGTGAACGCCTCACTGTCCCTTTGCTTTTTAGGAATGAGAGACGGGTTGATAAAATATGAATAAAATGTGACGTCATTAATTCAGCATTGGATCACCTTCATAAGTAATATCTGCAAGCACCAGTGTAAAAGCAGGAAGGCTCCGTGTTGTTGCTCAAAACAAAAGGCATCGCCTCCACGTGTTCCTGTTTCACATGGACAACATGCAGAGCGATTTTTCATCCCCTAAAAATCTAGTTTTCTGGCTGCAAACATATGAACTCCCAATATAGCTCTGCTGTGTCGGTGCCCTGATTCAATTATTCAAAACAGATTCTTTGAATTCTGCGATCTGGCTCAAGCTTGTCCCGAATCACCCCGAGACGAATGAAGCTCCCGTTCAATTGGATCCCATTAGACGGAAACATAAGACGGTGATTGGATGAGGCTTTGGGAAGACATGTTCTCCTTGATTAGCTAATTCCATTCGCACTAACCATCTAAATCATGTTAGTACGGGCAGAGTTAAAGGAACCGTGTTCGTCTCGCCACAACCCATTAGCCATTACAACCCGGATGCGCGTGTGTGCCAAGGCCTGGTCCAGGACGCAGCAGCGTCTCCAACGAGGAGCTGCTGTGGTACTGGTCACCGAGCCAAACTTCTAGCATCTTAACCCGTTGAAAACTGTGGAACCAATGTTGTCTCCAGACCTCCTTTTCCCTGTGTTTGAGTCGTCGCAGGGACCCCAAATTAATTACAATACTATATCATTTGTTCAGCAAAGTCTTGGGAATTTTTTTTATATCTGCAAAAAAAAAAAAATCACTTTTAAAATATATTTTGATTGTAACTATGAACATCCAGCATGATGTGAGCCAGATTCTCTAAAAATTGCCTCATGGAGCGGTCAATAAGACACCTTTTTGGAAAGTTTATGACCTAAAGAATCAGAATCTGCAACAACAATCACAAGAAAACGAAGCGTTTCAGGAGTTTCAGTCAAAAAAAACTGTGTCGTTCGGTTTAAAAATGGAAAAATTCCGTATTTCATGCCAAAAGATTGTCTGAATGGGGCATGCTGGGACTTAAAATGGGAGCGGGAGGAGTTTCGCACGGTTTCCAAAATATTCTTAATTCACAAAGAACTGCTGATAAATTAGTTGGCTCATTATCAATCTGGACGGTATTTCTATATTTACAGAAATGCCAAAGACATTCGAGGATGTTCGTGGTCCTGAATGCTGCGTCTGACTCAGGACACCTTACAGGACATTTAGCTGAATTACACAACGGGCTGAGATTTGATCCAATAAGTGACTCAGTAGGAGTGTTCATGCATCATTTTAAGTCCCAGCATGCCCCATTTAGACAATCTTATGGCATAAAATACGTAATTTTTCCATTTTTTAACCGAATGACACAGTTTTTTGACTGAAACTCCTTCCCAACAGGACAAGACTTTGTTTCATTGTGATTTTTGTTGCAGATTTCTGATCCTTTAGGTCCTAATCTTTCCATAAAGGTGTCTTATTGACCGCTCCAAGAGGCATTTTTGGAAAATCTGGCTCATATCATGCTGGATGTTCATAGTTATGATCAAAATAACTTTTAAAAGTGATTTTTTTGCAGATACAGATTTTCTTCCCAAGACTTTGCTGAACAAACACATACAATAAACACAAGTATTGAAATTAATTTGGGGTTCCTTCAACAACTCAAACACAAGGTCAACATTGGTTCCAGGCTTGAGATCTTCATGTCGTTGCATTCGGCCCCACTAGAGGGCGCTGCTGTAGAAGACAGAGGCTTTTTCTTTATTAAAGACTCAAAAATAAAAACTCAACTTTGTCTACTTCATCAAATGTTTGCGTTTGTTCATCCTATTCTGAATGAAAGGTCTCTAGAAACTCTTGCTTTGTGTGTGTGAACGCGTCTTCGTGCGTTTTTTTGCGTCTTCAAAAGAAAAAACAAAAATGATTTGGTAAAAATTGAAATCAGCTCAGAATTTGAGTTTTGGTTCGCTCATATTTTCATTTTAAGATTCAATCGAAAAACTGATATTTCTGTATTTTTGACTGAACCATAAAACCTCTGAATGGATGAAAGTCTTACATGTTAATTTTCAACAGTTTATAAAATAAATGTATACATATTGATGTGCAAAATAACTATTTTTGGATGATTAATATTGTTCAAACATGTCAAAAACAAAACGTTCAGGAACAAAAGAGCATAATGTAGACGCACTTTATTCCTAAAACAGAAGCTGCACCATCAGTAGCGGCACACAATTATATGTACACATATACACACACAATTACCTAAATCTGTTATATAAAATATATAATCTGACAATGTACCTTTTAATTCCTCTTCAGAGCTCATTGAGTTACTGTGCGAGAGCCTCTGGAGCCAAAGCGGAGAGAGAGGTAAGTCTCATCCGCTCATCGGGTGGGACACAAATGCCCGGGCCAGCTTTTACTTCATTTTTACAGCATGGCAATAAAAAGGTCTGTACCCTTTGAAAAAATAATATTCTAAAAGCAATCTACAGCAAAGTCACTTGAACAGGTTTTTTCCGTGTTGTAATTGAGACAATTACACTTTTTAAACCGATTCCTTTACAGTGAGATGTACACACCCTCTAGGATTTGTAATATATAAAAGATATTAAGCATTAAAAATTCCACATTTAAAAACTTACAATAAATAATATATGCCGGCATTTCAATAAGATAAAATTTCATAGATTGCAATCTACAGTCAATAAAAAGACAATTTATTCTTTTATGAAATGTCCCTTGATCTTCCAAAATGCTAAAATGGATTCTTGGCATCTGATTGATAGATTGATTGGAGACTTGTCGTCAGTCAGTGTTGTGTGAGACACACCGGGGTCGAGTCTGGACACGTGGAGGAAGCCCTTTAAATCTTCCTCTACAGTCGAAAGAGTCGGGCATCCTTCACAGCGGGCGATCCGAGAGTCGAGCCAGCTATCCAATCACGTCTCAGCAGTTTGATCCCGTTAGAGTTCACAGCATGTTCTTGATGAAGTTGTACATCTGGGTGAGCACCACGAAGTGAACGGGCAGACAGGAGCGGCGGTCCTGGGTCGCAGGGTCGCACGTCAGCCAGGAGAGGGCGTTGTACTGCTCGAGAACAAATCTAGAAAAGCAGAAACGGCGATGTAGATCATACACGTCCCGCATCGTTCTACTCTTTTTTTTTTTTTAATATGTGCAGTGAACGGACTTCTTACCTGAGCACATCGGAGGTGTGGTTGGAGTCCAGGGGGTGGGAGTGTTTACTGTGCAAGAGCTCGTCTGACTGGACAGAAGACACGTGCAGGTGCAGAGAGGCCTGGGGAGAAAGATCAAGACCCAAAGGAAGTCCAAGTTGAGGTTCATTTGTGCTTTTGAGAGACAGACCTGAGCTGACCTGGATGTAAATGATGACCAGTGTGTTTCCATGACTTTTAACCAAATGTCCACGAGCAAACATGTAGTAAAATCTGTGTGTAAACAGTAAAGTGATAAAATGTAGTATATAAACTAACAATGAGGATTTAAAGCATAGAGTAAACCTTAAATGACCCGAATGAATGATAAACAATAGTTTGAATAAAAGATAAACATTTATATAGATGCCTGTGTGTATGCTGCTTATATTGTGAGCCTCTTTCTTTTATTTCAAACTCAAATGAACGTCATGAACGCATGAATACAACACAGTTACACGACTTTTACTACACTTTGGGGATTATATTTTTTTCAAGGACTTTTTTTCAGGCCTGGAAACAACCATTTTAAGAGTGTGACATTTCCAGGTTTTCCCTGAGCGTATGAACTCTACAAGGCCTTTAAGAGGCAACAGTCCACCAAAAATACCAACAATTCCTTCTCATGAAAAATTAATCTATGATAAAAAATAAACAGTTCTCGCCCTCCATTAGCCAAGAGGCCATTTCTCATCTGTAGTCCCGACTGAATCAAACGTTACCTTGAGGAAGAGCGGGCACTGGTTCTGGGCTTGAGGGCAGGCCGACCAGAACCAGTCGGGCAGCGGTCCGGCCTTAGCTGTTGAGACAAAGTATCCCAGAGCCATCGGCTGCTGCAGGATGTTCAGAGCCTCCTCGTGGGACTCCATCCGATCGGCACTCTGCCCCTGAAACACAAGCAGCGATCAATGAACTCTTAAACGCTCTGTTCCTAGTCGTCAGGTTTATTATATGCTACTTCTATCCTGTATGGCACCACGTATCACTGTAAAGCCATAATATATTCGCTCGGGGCAAATATAGTGATAATTTTGCAGTTGCCTCATTGTGTGAGCACATAGTTGTCACTCAAACAAGTTGTTTCAAACTTCATCTAGAAGCAGAACGTCTGCTCCACCTGAGCCTTACAGTCACACTGTTCTATCATTTATTGAGATGAAGCAACTTCAAAGTTTTAAAGACAATAGGACATTTTGACACCAAATTGTAAATTATACTCCTTAAAATTAGAAAACAAGCGTTTTCTAATGGAGACAACCCGTCTTTTGGGTTCTCATCAGAGCAAGGACACGTAAACTAACTTCATGATGTTTAACAGACATTTAATACGGGCTTTGGAGCGATGAAAAGGCGACCCACCTTGCCTCCATCCCCCCCCTGGTGGAAGTGGGAGCCGGGCGAGTGGACAGGAGAGGTGGTGGGCGAGTTGGGCAAGATGTTTATGAGGTCTGGATCCACCATGTCGTTGTCAAACAGGTCAAAGATGCCCATTCCATCAGATCCGTCTGCAGGAACACAAACATGCAGACAGCTCAGGGTTTTGTCTCTCGCGTGAAGCAGCATGCAACATTCATGATGACGATGAGCAGGCGGACACCGAAGTGATGCATTTCTTTGAGCTGCAGGTCGTACCAGGATTTATAGGGTTGAAGTTGATGTCGATGGGCTCTGAGGTGTTCGTGTTGACCTGCACCATGGCGGAGGTGGGGAACACCAGGATGTGAGTGCAGGATGTGTCCTGAGGAGTGCTCAGCTGCGACGTCTGCATGTTGAGCGTGGTGCTGCGCCCGAACACCGAACCCGTGGAGACCGAATCTGCAGAGACAAAAGACGGACCGTCAGATTTTTGACAGATCGGTGATGGGTCTCTCTCCTTTTGTTCGTCCTCGACTCCTCCTCCTGTGGTCTCAGCGCTCCATGTTGAGCTCGAGGAGCGAGAAGACACTGGCGTTAGCTTTGCGTTACCAAAGAAAAAAAAGGCGTGACACACAGCCGTGATCATCTCAAACCACAGCTGAACTCCACAGACGTAACCCGTCCTTTTGTTTTCAGACATTGTATTAATTTATGATGATCAATCAAACTTGAAAAATGAACGGTCGTTGTATAGATAAACAGGATCTGCTCCGCCTTAATCCTATAGTACTTCATTCAAACATTTAAGCTCCACACAAAAATTTCTAAAGCCGATAAATAAATAAATGCATATAAAGTCTGTGTAAAATAGGCTATGACAGATAAAATACATAGTTATAACAAATCAATGGACAGCTGAAGCAGCTGTGACATATTTCATGTTGAATGTTTAATGCTGGCTCTGAGGTGATGACGTCTCATCTTTTAAATGCCTGTTGCCTCGACTCCTTTCTCCTCTTGCCTCGCCTCCTTGACTCCTCGTGTCCTCTCATCTTCCTTGGGCAGGTCGAGGACACGAGGCAAGGGGCAGAGAAAAGGATTCGAGGAGGCACAAAAAAAATGAATAATCGGGAAACGAGAACGTACAAACTTGGTTACAAAGCTTTAATAAACATGTTGGTATTTTCTTTTACCTGGCATGATGACAAAGGAACCCTGGGGCTCCATGGCAACCAGACAGGCGCTAAGGATGCTGGGAGTGTCAGCTGCAGAGATGCCGCACAACCTACACGTCTCCTTCAGACGTTTACTGAGAGACTGCAAGTTCCTCCTGCTCAGCAGAATACTCCAGTCTGGAACGAGGACGAGAGCTCATGAGTTTGTACACACGCACGTAAAAGAAACAACATCTGACAAACACTGCTGTTGTGTGTGTGCGTGTGCGTGCGTGTGTGTGTGTGTGCGTACCTCTCAGCTCGCCGTGGCCCATTCTACCAAGTCGGCCAATGACCACCCTCCACGGCAGCGACGTCACCTGCACCAGGCCGAGGCACCACTCCCACAGCTTCTGCAAACCCACTCGCCTGGCCGAGCCCTTTTTCCTGCGAGCCCTGCGTCGGAGACAACGCGTTTACTCAAAAACATGCACGGACACAATCTAATCAACAACCACACCAGCGAAGAACCGCGGGCACGAGCGCACGTACCGGTTGGGTACGTCGATGCTAATGATGCAGGTCTCCAGCAGTTCCCCGTGTTGGTCCGTGCAGGAGGCCAGCAGCCAGCGCTGGTCGTGGGACAGACAGTAGCCGACAAACAGGACATTGTACTTCTGGGAGGCCTCGCCAAACGTCTCCCCGAGCTCGGTCTGCTTGTCTTTCACGGGAGCCAGAATGAAGGGCGGCGTGTACAGACGCAGGCACTCGGGTCTCTGCGCGGGACGAAAACGACTTGGTTTAAGAGGAGAAACGACAGAGGACACCACATTGCAACGCCGGACTCTGTTCTGAGCAGATCCGAGTGCCAGTTACCTCTGGGTTCCTGAGCGCCATATCGATGGCAAGACCGGGACCAAAACCCGTCAGCGCCTTGAAGTTGGTGGAGTTGGGCAGAGGCCGGCGACATTGAGTGAACACGGAGAAGGCCAGCGACTTGAGGTGCTGGCCGTAGAGATGGCGCTCCCCGCTGCGCACCGGCTGCAGCAGATACTGGCAGGGAACAATCTGACGAGGAAACAACAACACTTTAAACTTTAAACAGGGGCGTGAAGACACATGCTGTCCGCACCGGCTTTACCTGCTGTTTGAATACGTACCGTTGTCCGCCAGCATCTTCACGTAAACATCACTTTTAGTTTGCTTTTTGAAAAGCTTATGCGTTTGGGATATACATACATAGACATTATACATATTGGGGGAAAACTAAGCAATGTCCAGTTTTTCTTGCAAAGTGGTATGGGTTGAAAACTATTAAACTAAATGAATAAAATGCTAAAAAGGCAATTTCACGTTCATGATTGTAACGCGTCGGCCTGGGTTCACCAAGAATATTCAGCTTCCGCTAAGCGGTTACATCTTACATTAATGAGTCAGTTGCCTTTTGCACAAGAGGCGTAACCACCAGCAGCGCATCGAGCATCGTGAATCCCAAACTGTGCACGTGCACACCGGCGCGTTAACAAGCAGTGAAAAGGCACCGGCGATACAGAGCGAGTACCTTTCAGATTCAACTGGAGCTTTGCTTTAAAATAAACAGTATTCATGCTTTTATTAATGGGTAGTGTTACAAGAAGTGTACGTATCTTCTGCCCGTTTCGGTGAAATCAAATCCCAACTTTAGGCTGTATTATAATTTAACACCTTCTCTTGGATTGGTTCAACTTTGCACCAAATCTGAGTGACCTCAAAAATCTCCACCACCGCTGATGAGCAGATCTTAACCCAGTAACACCAAGCCAAGACTTCCTGAACCTAAAAGACACCGGACACGCTCCTGTAGGCCCGTACCTGTACAGAGACGGCGTTCCTGATGCGAGACGGCAGGAACTGGAGCATCTCCATGTAGCAGCGCAGCAGGCCCAGCGTGTAGGCGCTGGAGTGGACTTCCCGGTCGGCGTCTTCGTAGCTGAAGGGGTCCACGATGTACACCACGACGGCGGGCGGGTAAGACACGGCGTGGGATTCTCCGTCTGTCGGCTTCCCCACTTTGTCTCGGTCCATTGTGCTGTGGATGAAAAGACACACGGGGATTTAGAAAAATCACTAAACAACCACGAGAAATATTTTATTACGACAAAAAGGCCAACCGAAAAAGAGGAGTGGCGTGTGTGTTTGTCGAAGGATCCAAAATACAATGTGATTAGATTACAGGTCACATTTGTCTTCCAATATCACTTGTGCTTGATAGCGCAGTGAGAAATATCATTTTACATACTTAGCAGTATTCCCTAACAGGATGTAGTATTCAGTACAGTATTCCCTGACAGGATGTAGTATTCAGTACAGTATTCCCTGACAGGATGTAGTATTCAGTACAGTATTCCCTAACAGGATGTAGTATTTAGTTCTCCCAGCTGTTGGAAGGAGACATTCAGCTCAGAAATATTGGAGCAGTTTTAATTGAAAAACAGGCCCATTGAAACAACATTGTTAAGTAGAAAATGGTTTAAAATAATGTATAAAAGATATTGATTTACTGGTAATTAGTAATAAGTGCACCCTGAAAAATGTGAACAACTTGTAGAATTCTGTCAGCCAGAATGTCATGAATCCATACGATCCTCATCCTTTCTTTCCATCGCTGTCTCACGGCGCTGCCATAAAGATCGGTTGCGATATGTCGTGTATGGAGTTAACGCAAGTACTTAAATGTAACAGTTACTTTAATTGTTTTTACCCATATGTATATTCTCACACGGGTTACAGTATTGCAACACTTTAAATGAAGTTCATAAACGTTGTGGTTGCGCAGATAATTAAGTTGACGTTTAAAAAAAAAGAAAGAAGAGAATTGTTTTCTCAAAAATCAGGCGCTGGGGAGCTTGGAGCAATAAGGGTTCAAACAAAATGAGTAAAAACACTTGCGAGGAGTAGCAACCTCTCCGTCTGGATGCGTTATGGACTCCCAGAGCGGTACCCTACCTCTCTGGCGCCTCAGTGGGCGCTTGAGGCTGGTTGGCAGAGGGTCCATTTTCTGCCGGCCCCCCGGGTCCCTGCGGGTTTGACTGGGGTCCGTTCTGAGACGCGCCGCCCAGCAAGCCCGAAGTCCCGAACGGCGTGTAAGAGCCCGGCTTGGCCGGAGCCATCCCCCCGACGGTCTGGGAGCCTGAGGTGGAAGAGGGAGGGGTGCTGTTGATCTGGGCAGGAGGTGCAGCGCTGGTGCTGGAGCTGGTAGTGTTGGTGCTCTGGGGTCCTGAGGAGGTGCTGGAAGAGCTGGAGGTCTGGGAGGAGGAAGAGGCCACAACGGGGCTGCGCTGGGACAATAAGGAGCTATCCAAAGACTGCTCCGATAGGTACGGAGCTGAGGAGGGAAAAAGAAAACGATTAATTATCATATCCACAAACGATAAGTGGTGATTTTAGGATTCGTGAATCAAGCTGTTACCTAGATCGTAGCGGCACACTTGAGCAAAGAGTTTGAGCTTATTAAAGGCTTCATTGTTTCCGTCTTTGGCAGACATCTTAAGGAACCAGTCGCTGAGGGGCTGCTCCGTCATGCTCCTGCCTTCTGTGGTGCCGACCTTCAACACGCCCTCTGGGTGACTCCTGCAGATGGGCCTGTGTTGCCCAAGCTGGCACGCCTGAGGACAAAAAAAAAGGGAGATAATGCAAAAATGAAACACTGTAAATCACTTCATAAGAGCGTGAACAGTTTTTGCGAGCATGTCAGGACAAGATGATTTTCCCCCTGCCAGGTGCATACCTCATACATAGCACTGAGATCTTTGAAGAAGGCCTTCGCTCCGCGGAGCAGAACTTCATTCTCCGGGCAGACGACAACATATCCGACATCTCTCTGGGAGCCGAAAGGATCCAGAAGGAGCTTCTCCCAGTAGGGCAACCCAAAAGGAGACAGCACCACAAAATCATACTCGTAACCGACCAAAAAGGTGGGGATGGGAAGCGGCTCGGGAGACTCGTCTGTACCTGTGGTGAAAAGAAGACAGGTTCATCTTTCTTTCAACGATCACTATATTCCAGAACAGGATCTCCAATTTGGAGAAAAGACTGATTGGGTACACTGTCCGCGTACCATATGATCCCCTCCCAGCCATCTTGTGGAACTGTTGCCAAGTGAGCGGTCCCTGAACGCCCCACGAGCGCACACTCCTTTTTTTCTGAATGGTGTCCTGTAGCACAGGCTGGAGGGACAACAACACCCGCAGGACGTCCTGAGAGAATAGCTTGCTCATGTCTGCCGCTATAAAAAGAAAGAAAAAACAGAGAAAAATGTCTCAACTTACCAAGTGTGAGTTTAGCAGTGGACCAGAAAGTAGAACAGAAGCGTGCAGTACAAAGAAACGGGAATCCAAAGATACATACATTTGCATTTTGGCCACTGATGAAGACAGGTGCTTTTCACTAGCGTTTCATCTACTTTGCCCCCCGACATATTGTCCATGAATTGCCTGCCGTGCTCCAGGGCCATGTAGCAGTCGTTGTAACAGTCTCTCTCTTCCACCCTCAGAAATGAACTCGGGGCCAAGCCCTGCTTGGGGTACTCCACGCCCGCCATGGGCGCAAACGGGTTGGTGCACTGGTCCTGCAGCAGCAGAATGAGCTCGTCCGGCGGTTTCTCCGTCAGGCTGCCGGCCTTGTTGTGCGCCGTGGAAGATCGCAGCTCTTCGAAACACCGCTCGGTGTCCCGGCTGGCGTCGGAGCCTCGCACCACCACGTCCAGCTCGTCCTCCAGAAACAGCCCGGCCGACTGGCCGAAGCGTCGATTGGCGACGGCGCTGAAGCCGCAAGTGCAGGGGTACTGAGCCTCGCCGTTGTCCTTGAGGTACACGCCCACGTCGGCTCCTCTGATGTTCATGTTGCAGACGCACACGCAGCAGCTGTCGAAGTTGCAGTCTTTGAAGAGGTTCATCACCGACTCCGAGAGAATGAGGGTGACGTAGAGACTGTGAGCCTCGGGGATCGACGGTACCGTGGCCGGCTCCACGGAGCTGAGAGGTCGGCAGGTGGAGGCAGTGGAGGCAGGGGAGTAAAGGTCAGAGTTCTCATACTTGAGCGAACCCTGGACGCTCGACGGGCCGCGGGGAGTCCTTGGAGTGCGCGGTGTGCGGGGCGTGGGCACGGAGAACCTCGGCGTGGCCGGGGAGGGCAGGATGCCCGTGCCGCTGTTGCTCGGAGGCGCGCTGCTGGACATGAAGGGCGTGTGCGTCTGAGGGGTGTAGGTCTGGCTGTAGTCCGGCTCCACACTGGGGACGTTACTGTCACGGAGACACAGCAAGGGGTTAAAATTTGTTAGAAAAAAAATAAATACAAATGCTATTTCCAGAATAGATGTTTTACATTTAAAGATACTAGTCGGTATCATCTGTAATGACCCGTCAATGTAACTTTTAGTCACTATAACAAGATATTACATGAGCAGAGTCTTTTCTACAGGCTTATAGTGTGATAATTAGTTTGAAAATATTCACAAAATGACTTAATTAAAACATGTCAACCATTTCAACCACTAGCATAATAGTTTCATCCTCTAAACTTATTTAATTTGAACCCAAATCTCTATTTAAAAAAATGTCAGCAATAAAGTGAAATGTTTTAATCATAAATATGAAATCATAACACATGACAGTACAGAAACTGTACTCAAAAGCATCAGTTATCTTTCATGTGTAATGCATCTCTGTAGAGTTCAGGAGCATCTTAAACTGAACATGTTGATATGTTTGAATTCTCTACACCATTATAGGATGTTCTAAACCGGCAGTAAGTGACATGTTGCTTTTAAACAATAAACATGTTAATAAACATGTTAGCTTAAGTAATAGTCGGCATCTATTAAAAGGTTCCAAACACACATTTACTTTGTGGGCTCATCCCCAAAAGGTCCCCTTTGCCAACGTCAATGCTAAATGCACCGACCTGTCTTTGGTGAGGTGGTTGACGTTGGTCACTGGCGGTATTAGTTCCATTTTACCCATGGTCCAGCTGGGCGTGTAAACACAGTCTTCTGGCAGTTTGACGGGCAACATACACTGGCTGGGGAGCATCTTCAGGGGTGCGTACATGGAACAGCCGATCAACAACTGACACGCCTCCGGCTTGTATACAAAAGAGAAGTCCTAATGGTAAAGAAGAAAAAAAGGAGGTTTAAATGGTGAAGTACACTGATTTGCAACATTTTACAATTGCAGGTGTGCGACGTGACATACCTTTATTTCGGATGGCTTCGGGCTACAGAATCCCTCCTCCACCTCCATCTTGAAGTGGTTGTTGAGCTGGCTGCCATCCAGCAGGGCGAGGCCCGTCCCCGTTTCCAGGCTGTCCTTGCTCCCGGAGTTCATGGGAGAATAGCCCTGTTGCTCCAGGGAGGGCGGGGTGGGGAACATCTGGTGCAGGTCTGCTGAGCCTTCAGAGATTTAAGACAGTATGACTTCTCTTGAAAACACACGGTAAACAGCGGCAATGAGCACCGATTAGATGATGCCCGGTCCCCTTACTTATGGAAGACAGGGGGTCCGTCGAGGCGGCTTTATTGTCTTTACAGCCAAACTTGTCCTCTGCTCCAACACCAGCTCTTTTGAATCCAGGCTGTGTAGACAGCAAAAACATACAACGACCAAATATTCACTATCAATGTATAAACAGGCTTTACAGCCTCCCCTAAGATGTACAACTTTCAACAAACAGTACTGTAAGCCATGCAGTTGCTCGTACCGCGAGTTCATCTTCATC
Source organism: Clinocottus analis (assembly GCF_023055335.1). Taxonomy (NCBI): domain Eukaryota; kingdom Metazoa; phylum Chordata; class Actinopteri; order Perciformes; family Cottidae; genus Clinocottus; species Clinocottus analis. The sequence goes on along the minus strand of NW_027175931.1, from coordinate 18,160,047 downwards.
CGAATTGAATATTTTATCCAGGTCACTGTAGGACACAGCCAAGTCGTTCTCGTGGATGAGGCTGGTGGAGGCTGAAGGTTTACTGCCCGATTGGCCCTGACCATCTGTAACGCAAAACAATTGACCTTGAATAAGACGCCAGACTGCAAACATTAAATATGATTAAATGTCTTTTAGAGCTCTGGGCCAAACGAACAAAGGGATGGCGTTCTTACCGTCTGCTGTTCCAGCATCGTCGTCCACCTGCATAAAAAAAAATAAAACAATCACAATTGTGGCAAGACATGACGATACAAGCCTCAAAACAACTGTAGCTGAAAAAGCATCCAGTCTGAAACTGTCCAAACTATAATTTCTGTACATATCTGAGGCAGGAGTAAGGAAACAAGACCAGAATGTGATGCATTTGTTGACTTTTGGTACCTGCCAATTTTTTATAGTAACATATTTTGGTCAATGCAAATATTGTGTTTCAACAAACTTTCCCAGACAAGCACACAGGCTGAACATCTCAGGTTCCAGTCGGTACTTTACGAGAAGATAGGAGCAGATTGTGCACCTTGTGTTTCTTGTTGCCCTCCCTCTCAGCTCCAGGCTTGTCCTTTTTGTCACTGAAGCTGAATTCGTCGTCTCCCTCTTCAAAGGCGTAAGGGTCGGGCTCGTCACTGTAATCTCCGTCTCCTGTGGCTGAGGCAAGATGGCTGTTTCTTCGCTGAGCGTAGGTGTTGACCAGCTCCTGGGACACCTTCAGGTTCTGCGTGGAGCCCGACATCAACCTGAGTAGAAAGAAGTAGTGCACAGACGCTCAGACAAGCGACAGATATTTGGTTCAAACAAACAACTTTGTGCGTTGGAATGCGGCGCAGGATGAAGAATGTAACACTTACTCCGTGACAGACACGACACTTTCTGTTCCTCCGCTTCTCCCTGAATCATCTCGTATCTTATCCACAGGTAGCTGGGGAGTTAGAAAGCTGGATGCCTTCTTCCTGGGCAGGTTGAAATACTTCCAAGGGTTGTGGGTGCAATCTTCATTCGGGTTGATGGCGGAGCCCACAAAGACGGTGGGTTCTAAGGTGTCACTGTAGGCTGGGGCGAAGGGCATGGGCATAGGCATGTTCTCCAGCTGCGGCTCCTCAGACGTGCCCTTCTGCGGCAGCAGACAGGGCTCCACCGACGGCGGGTAGAACTGTTGGTGAATGGGCGTGGACGAGTTCTTCATCTCACTAGGAGTCATGTCGCCGTCTACGTGGTCGCAGGGATGCGGGCTGAGTGGCGGGGGAGGCGGCGAGCCGGCGTGGTCCGCGGGGGGGCCGTGCGTGTGCAGCGTCGGGGCTTTGGAGGGCGCCGTGTCCACGTGGTGCAGGCTGGGATACGAGCCGTCCTCCTGCGATCGCAAACAGAGCCTCTGGGTCTGCGGCTCCAGGGACTGCTCCTCGCTCACGGAGTTGCGGTGGTGAAATGGCGTCTGCGGCCTCTTCTGCTGCTTGTCCCCCTTTTCGAGCTTCTCGCCCAGCTTGTGTTTAGGGGCCAGCTGGGCGGGCTGGCCCGATGAAGGCGGGTGTCCTGAGGTGCTGCTGGACCGCTGTTTCAGATTCTTGTGTCTGTGTGAAAAGAACAAATGATGCTTACGAGATTCTTTATTTTTAATTGTAATCCTTAATAAAGCACGCAGTAAGTCTAGAGTAACTTGTGAATGCATCCCATGCAACATACCTTGAGCAGTTGCAATGTGGCCTGTGTGTGCACTCCACAAAATCCCAAAGTCCAGTGTTGTCCGACTCCTCCTCACAGGTCCCATTGGTCAAGGTAGTGAACTTTCTCCTATTAGAAAAGGGCAGATCAGAATCAGCTTTAATGGCCATGTACATTTATAGTTAACAAATGGTCATCATGGAGGGACTAATTTGACTTGCAATGGTGATTTTGAGGAAGAGATGTCACTAAACATACTTATTTCCTGTACGGTTAATGTTATACTCCTGCCACACAGACTCAACCATCTGGCTGGCCAGCCTGCGAGGGATTTTCCCCCCATGAAGAGTGTTGTTAGAGCTGTAGCCATCCGACGCAGAAGACAACTTGAGCCACCTCTGGGAAGGCTGATAATCTATGCAGGCGGGAAGACCAAAGAAAAATGTTTTTAAAAGTAACTTGGTATGCAGAATTGCTCGGCGGAGGCGGAGCAATGAATCGGTTTGATTGTGATCAATCTGCAGCTTCATGTCGTACCAGTCTGAGCCTCCTCCGGCGACGTTGGAGGAGTCAGAGTGACGGAGGACATGGCAGGATCTCTGTGAGAAGCCGGGCCCTGCGGAGCGCCACACAGGCTTCCTGAGGTGTTGACGGAGCCCTGAGGAACCACAGCGGGGAGGTCCGACAGGGGGAGAAGCACCAGACAGGAAGGGTAGACCATCCTGACGCCCGCTGCAACCAAACAAACACAATTAAAGATTTTTTTTTTTAACTTCTGCATGCAGAAATGGTTTGTTTCAATTTCTTTTCGTAATGTAGACAACCATTGATCGTTTGAACAACAAGATATGGTAGGAGAATCAAACAGATAACTGGAGACCATTTTGGGCTCAGTTGCAGCTACGTGTTAAACTCCAGACCACCATGTTTTTTAAAGATGAATTGAATACTTATTTACTAACATTTGTCAAATGAGTCATCACATTACAAAAATGAAATTTGTTTCTCAAACCTCTCAGCCTGTACCACTCAGACACAGGAAAATATATATATATTATGGCGTCTTACCGACAAGGACCTCCACAGCTGCCACGGAGTCATCCTCCCAGTCCGTCTCCTCCATTTTGTCCTCCTGGACCCGTTTGGGGTTAGGGCTGATGGGATAGAACTGCCTCCACTCCTCTATGAGCTTCTGCGTCGGGTGGTCTGACATCTTAAAGGCCTGACCGGTGAGGGTCCCATTCAGGCCGTACGGACTCAGGATGACTAGCGGGCAGAGAGGAATCATAATACTTACTAATAAACCCAAATAGAGTTGTTTTTTGCTAGTTCAAAGATGTATAAAAACATGGTGTGCTCCTACCTTGCAAGGGGCTGGAGTTCTGCTGCGCGAGGCTGATATGTTCCTCGTTCAGTCGCTGAAGAGGCTGATGTTGAGCGATCTCCACACTTGTGCACACGTTGCTGTCACCGTGCACGAAGAAGGTGAACGCACAAGACAGGTGCTCGCTGCAGGGAGGGTCGAAGATAAAAAAAGAGACGGTGTCATGTTTAGAGAGATTTGTCCCAAAGCATAATTATCTTTATTTATTTACTTTGCAGTCAGCACCAAATGGCTCATGTAAATCATTTCAGGCTATTGAGGTCTCTACAGCTGTAAAGCTACATTATGTCGTCATGGGCCGAACGCCATTGTCGGTTGCAAGCGCGCACACACCCACACCCACACCCACACACACGTGTGTGTAGATTGATGCACCAAAGTCATGTGGAACCAAACTTCCAAACCTAGAAACGTTTAGCCACATGCCGTTGGCAACTTATGCTGATGTGAGCCCAAGAAGCAGATTGCCGAGCGAGTCAGCCCCACTATGTTCAGCGTAAATGAAACGGTGGAGCTGGAAGACCCGTCTGCAGGTCTCCAGTCAGTTAAAGCAGCAACGCAACTCGAGTTGTGTATTAGAAGAGGACGATGTGTCGGTGTTGCTCCACCTTTTTTAGGATTACGTTAACGCAAACACATCCAACTTGCAAACTCACATTAGACAGAGTCACCCAGATGTGCCAACCACTGGGGTGATACACACTTGGGTGCGTTGAAGGTTTTTAAATATTGTCATGGTGGAACTAATTATAAATCTCCATCCAAATGCACAAGTCTTATTTGGTATTTTCAATTCTCTAGCTACTACTATCATCTGTTGCCTATTTGGGAAAGGGTTTGTTTAGTATAATACAAAAGCATTTAAAATGTTTGGGTTTTTTTAAATAATAAAAATAACATTAGTTTACTAAAGTTGGAGTAAACTAATGTTACCCAGTGGGAAAAAATTGGATGTCAGTCTCAAGTCTTTGACACTTGCACTATACTTTCTGTTCAAAATAAACGAAAAGAAACACATCTTATAACATATATAAGCAAGAAATCAGGTCTTATTTTATACAAACAACTCTTTTATATAGCCGCAAAAAACTCATTGACAAAGCTTCCAGAGGGAACCGAGCCAATAGGAGCTGCACACATCAAACACAAATGAGCTTGGATCAAAGAGCCCAAAAGTACTGGCTCAAATTAGCTTGTCAGGGAACTCCAGGATACAGCAGGCCCCTCATTGGAGAGCAAGGGAACACTTAAACTATGTCACCACCCCAGTGTACAAAAAGGAAATACAGCTGTGCCGAACCCCACTAGTTATTGATGTGCTGCTGTTGGTTCACTTCAAGCATGTATTCCTACAACACAGTTTGTGAAGGTGAAGACTAAAAATGCAACATGCTGGATGACTTCTGCTTGATTTGAAACTATGTGGGAAATGTGTCACGGTGATGTAGTTATAACATTGCTGTACTCCATCACATACGATTTAACACTGGAAATAAACATTTTCTCAGAAAATTACAGGATTCTGGGGACTTCAGGCAACATGAATCTTGTTGTAAAGGCTTAATAAACATGAGTTCAAACTGCCCACAGATTATAACAGCAGCAGAAATGCAGTCAACAGTGTAGTGTCATAGTTACACTGCTGAAGGAAAGCCTTTTGTGGATTTGTTCAAGCTATTTGTTTGTAAGAAGATGATCTTTGATTCCTATAAACAGCCATCAGCTTATAACAACACATCTCTCCAGTTAAATCCCAAATGGTAATTTTAACAGTTAAAGGCCGCCAAGGGTCAGGGATTGTTATTAAGTTTAAAGCACAACTTTCAGAACAACGAAGACATCACACAACGCAGTAAACACTCAGCCATCGGTCTTAAACAAGCGGAAAATGCTTCATGCGTGCTTCAAACACTGTTCACAACCAATATGCCACACTTCATAGTAAATCCCCATCTTTAGAAAGACAGCTGTAATGCTGCAAAGCTTCCTTACCAGTTCCCAGACCAAGTACTGACTAATGTTCAGCCCTTCCCTGCATGTACACACCTGCTCCTCTGCCACATCAGTCTCCAGTGGCTGTACAGCATATTTTGTGTGATAAACAAACTACCTTGAGGTACACGCAAGCTTGACCTGGATGATGCCTGTGAAAAGCTGCGGTAATGGCAACAACCTTGTTCTCACTAGTTCAGCTTACCGATTTTCTGACTTTCAAATAGGTTTTCTAACTCTGACACCTCAAAGTAACATCAGCAGCATGTTTATCGTCAGAGCTATCAGGCTATCAAGGCAGCAGAATGTGCCGTTTTTTACTGGAAGGATTTTGTTGTGAAACATCTGCAGAAGATGTACTTCTGAACAATGTCAAAAGAAAAAAATGTTTGGATTATAAAGTCCATCACTAAGTGAGAACAGTACTTCTGTTAAGCAGAGAAAAACCACAGAAACAGACAGTAGAGTAAGGCATAACCATTTTGAATAGCAACACAACAGGTAGACGTACAGGTAATTCCCGCAAATTCAAAAAGAAAGAAAGCCCAGCTATGACTCGTCTTGACAACTTCACAATTAGTTGAGTCTTGGCTGCAATTTATGGTCAGTCATATAACTTCGTTGTTGGCCATGAGGAAACGGAGCATACCTTTTATTAATGGTCTTCTCCTCCTTCTGGTATGGCTTAACGAACCACTTGCCGATGCGAACAAAGCCGCGGTTCATGAGACACCGCTCCAACAAGTTGTGGATGGCTTTGAACAGGAGCGTTCGACACTCGTAGGACAGGCCGCTCTCCCACTCCCCGTCCTCCTCACCTGAAACAAGGCACATACATTAAAACAGATCCTATCAGACAGACCTCTCTTTTTCCTGAAGAACCGTCTCGTGTCGATTGTAAAAGGTGGCGTGCTAAATGCTTCTGACCTTTAGAAACGGACATAGTTTGATTTGTAAACAAGTGACCCATTTAAACATTTAAATTTGTGCTGCGGATGAAGCCTACCCGCATGATTTTTTTATTGCTGCTCTGCTCAATGTTTAATCAAGAAATAATAAGTGTTGTTGCTCTCTGACCAATCTGTGCTGTCTTCTAGTTACACGTATAGCTCCTTAAGACAGGAGAAAGAATACCTGGTCAGTGTGACAGCACCTGAGGGGAATTCCTTCACAAATATGAAGACAAACAAAGCTAGAACTAAACCGTCGTCCTAAATTAGGCGACTCTGATGCACATCACCTCGCCATTATGCTACCACACAAACTCCAACCTCCGTGGCGGAGAGTCAATGAATTTCACAAGGCTTTAAACTTCATAAGACCTGATACAAACAAACCAGTTAGGCTATCAAATCGTATCATCATCAGACCATGTTTCATTAAAACTGCATATAAATTATTTGATGCCAGTTACAATGGTTGGCGTAGTCTTGAAAAACTAAACATGTTTAAACAGGAACAGCATTTCCACAAATGGACCAATTTTGCCCGCAGCTGTTAATAACATCAACTACGACACACTTGAATTTTTGTGTTCAACATTGAGGCACTGATTCCAAAGCAGTGGAATAACTAAGATTGCAATGCATGAGCACATGCAGATAATTTAAAACGGTAGATGTACAAATATTGTAGCAATTTACCTCGGGGACTGAAATCTATTTTTAGTGTCACCGATTCTAATAAACATGGAGATGTTGCATGCACTTACTAGAGAGCTCATTATGGATTAGCTCTGCAAAACTGGGGTCATCCCCCCACCAAAAAAGCCAGAGCTCTCTGCGACCAGCAGTGTGGTGTCTTCTCCACACGCTCAGAACGTCTGCTGCCAAGCATCGGCTGAAGCTACACAAGATAGGGTCCTCTTCGGTCACGGGGAACAGGATTGGCGAAGAGGTGGGTCCTTGCCATACAAAACGCCGCCATTTTATTCCAGTCAAATCGGCCTAAAAAGAAAGAGAAAAACAATGTGAGAATGAACACAGCATAGCGGCACAGCATTAAGCCAATCATCTGTTGTTGACTGCATAACTCAGTGAGTGTGTGTGTGTGTGTGTGTGTGTGTGTGTGTGTCTGTCCTCTCCTGCACCAACACACCATAAAAAGCTGAAGACTGCTGTCATACCAGAAAAAATCATTTTGAATAATAAAAAAAACTTGCTGGCATCTTGGAAAGTTGTGCAATATTTTGTACACGTGACACCACAATCATGGCTCAAACATAACTGTCATTCAGCAATGTAGTCAGCAGTTATTAATTACTATTAGTAACACAGACCACTGTCTAACGTGAGGTTCGTTTTTCTCATTTAAAAACACCAACTATTTGACTTACCTTTCATAATATTTATCATTTAATATTGCAGTGTCACTTCAATTGTAAGAAAATGTAATCTTTTGACAGGTTTTCAATGATTCGCCTGTTGGCTTGACCTGTTACCATCACGTTACTACCATTAACGCTTGTCGGGTACTTCTCTAACCAACGCAGTGTAAACACACCATCATGCCTTTTTCACGGCCAATTCTTGAAAATAGTTGATTAGCGGTGTGTGCTTTGTGCATCACGAAAGTTAGTTGGATCACGATCTGCAAGTTGCAGGCCCGATGCCTTCACGCCAGTCTGCAACTGACGTTACAAAGCTTGTTGCCTGATTAGCCAAAATGGCTTTCTGGCCTCTCGGTGTCACAGCTAACGCTAGCTCGCGCAGAGAGCAGTGTGTGTCTTACCAGGCAGAAGAGATTGGAGTGGCAGTCCTCCAAACTGGCCCCGTTTGGTACAAAGCACGAACTCATCCTTTTCACTGCGTGGTCGTCACGTTAAAGTCCATTGTCTGAATCACCGTCGGGGCAGTAGCTGGTGTAGTTGCGTCTCCGGCGGAGCGCTGCTCTGTCGTAATTACCCCGTTAAAGCGCTGATCAACTTGCTAGCTCCAGCGAGCTACCGCTAGTCAGCCGGACAACTTCTATCCGGCGCTAGCCGCCACTCGTGCTAAGCTAACGATAGACAGCCAGAGAGCGTCAACTGTGAGCGTTTAGCTATTCGATTCATCAATCCCTATTTGAGACGTATTGTCTGATCTGGTTAGCTGCAAGCTTGGAAGCTACATTACCCCAACAACCAAATAGTCAACGTGAACATCAGTCCGAGAGGACTAACGTCGGATCAAACACCAGAAAAGTTAGATGCGCAATAAAAACAAGAGCTGGAAAACTTAAAAAAAAACTTCACCCCGAAAGCTTTAGTTCCCGGTGTGCTAATGCTAATGCCAGCTAGCTGATCTGAAACAATTTCAAAGCAGAGGAACTCTCCCCTCCCCCTGATCTCTCCTAGCCTGCTAGCACAAAAGCTAACATACCAGAGCTCCAGCGCTAGCTTGCTAGCTAAATAAAACAATTAGCTACACCGCCCTCCTTTTCGCTAAAACCACCACAGTGCTCCGTCATAGTAAAACTGCCCTTAAAACAGATGTAATGCCCAATTAGCAACACTACTCATCGACTACTTTTCTCTGCTTGATCCATGGGTCCTGCAGATTTCCATTATTTCAGTTCATGGATTGAATTCTTTAATGGCGGCCAGGAGGACAACTCTGCCTCTCAACTCCTATTGGCCAATTTGTGGTAATGGGGGCGTCATCCGTCTTCAAGTAGCTCCATGACTTCACAGTTTACAAGATGAGAGCTCCGGTGCATCTGTCATACAGTCAGTGGTCACTCCTCAGCGATGTCTGTTACTAAACATATGGATCATTGTGCAACATCTGCCGCATGGGACTGCCGTAAAGAACGGCATTTGTTTTCATTGATGGGGACACGTGTGCGGTGTTGCAACTAAATATAAATCGTTATAAATTTGCATATCAATAAGAAGTACATTGTATTTTTTTGTCGAAGCATTTTCCTTTGTGCATTGAAATAAGGCTGCGGCAAATATGAAGTTATCTAGGTCAAGTTGTGCAGACAAAGATGGGGACCTGATCCCACCGGTAGGCTTTGGGCTAATAGGTCGATCATCTCATGAACTATTTTTGCCCTCCGCTATATAATTTAGTCCAAATTAGCTTTCGCCAGAATAACTTTGACATTTACATTGCCAAGTGAAAATTATTGCAAATTCGTTTTTTTGTGGGGTTTTTTGTGTTTTTTTTAAAAAAAAATTTTTATCACATTATGCATTCAGACGCACGTCAAACGCCATCCTGTCATATCCAACCCAAACCACAGGGCGGGGACTTTACGCGAGCTATCCTCCTGCACGCCCCTCCCACAGAGGCGGGGCGTCGCATGCATCGCAAACGTCAACAACATGCCGGAGTCTTCCGGAGAAACAGAAACTGCCGAGAGACTGACGGACAGACAACAAAGAGATCAAGGAAACCCGTCGTTTCACAACATCACGTCTTTAATATCTCAGTTAGCAGATGATCATTTAACACTTGTGCGGGTAGGAGTCTCTTTTGTGTGAGCCCGGCTGTACATTGAGCATGCAATATAGTCACCTCATTGCGATGGTGTACGTAAAGCACGTGCATCTACGGTTAATCTGTCAGTGAGTGGTAACGTAAAACAACAAGACATCTGGACGGTATATATATAAAAGAACATCCAGGACCTTTCAAGTTCCTCCCAAACTGTTCCTGTGAACGAAATGGTGTCACCACACTAATTAGACGCTGTTAGACAGTTGTTCCCAGTGGTGTATTATTATTATTATTATTATTATTATTATTATTATTATTATTATTATTATTATTATTAAGCCTCTCTGTGTCACTAATGACTCTGTCAAAGTATGTTTTCATTGTCTCTACCCTCGACATGTTTTATTGTATTAATGATATCACTGTGATCCCTGCGTTGCTCTTTTGTCTCTCACGCAGAACATAAGCACAGGACTGGCAGTTGCTGGTGTCATTGTAATTGCCAGGAGTATCAGACTGGTAAGAGAATAAAGGCGGACACATAAAGGCACACTTTGGAGCAAATGGACCCCAAGTTGCAGACTCTGTTAATGGTTGCGTTTTGGATTTAATGAGCGTTAGTTCAAATTTGACACACATTTTTGCACTTGTATTATTTAATTTTCTTAAATCTTTTTATATGTTACTCTACTTGCTGCTGCCACGGCCAAATTTCTTGGATGAATAAAGGGATGAATAAAGTATATATCCTATCCTAATACTCTTCAGTAAAGTGGGAACTATAGTGTATATATTATTGCAGTCCATCAGCGTCTATTCACTCACTTAATTCCAAATAGCATTGTGTCTATTAGTATTAAACTTATAGTATGTTAATACATTGACATTTTAAGACAAATTAGTCATTTAACGTGCCACTCGGCTGTCTCATTTCACCTCTTTAGCTCACCAAATTTCAAGCCGCATCTGAGATCCCTGCTCGTTTTATTGAGAGGAACATCAGCCTTTGTGGGAAAGTTCATTCAATCACAGAGCGAGGACTTGAAGTGGAACATGTCCCAATTTATCTGCCGATTGTCTCCCCGTTTCTTACAAAACACAAAGGTAAGAGTAGCACACACACACACACACACACACACACACACACACATACACACACACACACACACACACACGCACACACACACACACACACACGTACACACATACAGCCGTACTCAAGAATAACCTATTAAGAGACAATTAAAATGGTCCAATCAGCACACTGATGCTTGTCTCATTAGTTTTTTATAGCGTGCACTTTTCTTTTTTTTATACCCAAAGATTTTATTGTGACATCTTTACTTTGTGAATGTCAGACTGTTGCATTTCATCATCTTTTCATGAGTGAGAGTGACAGGTAAGCTTGTTATCTGTGTTATCAAATTATGGTATTCATTGACCAATAACTTCCAGCAGCTGCTGCTTCATACAGAGTGCTCCATCAGCATCTTCAGTGTGAAGGACTCACATAAACAGATTGGCATTTCTCAAGTTATTTCAAATATTACCTCTGTCCCACTTGACCTCCCACATTTTAAAGCTGGTTAGACCAATCGCCCTGGGACTGTGGCTACACAAAGATGATTTACTTGCATGTCTTTCATAGGTACGGTTGGTCTGCGTGTGCTATTTTTCATATTAGGCCCCGGCCAATCACAGTTTGGGAGAAAAGTTGAATCTCGAAAACCAAACCAAAATGTGTCAGTACTAACCATCAAATCTGTAGTCTGGTTTTCTTAGAAAGTTACTGATATGAAGCTTCATCTTTTCTAATATTATACTATTATATCGAGGCAAGGTTATTATACAGCTGCTTTGTTTTGACCACATTTTACATTTATAAAACAATATTGGAGAAAAACACATTCATATTTCTAAAAACAAAAACAAGGTATCATTTTTGTTTTGGCACCAAAAAAATCATCAAAGAAAACACATCCCTAGTGATAATCATTACATTGTGCATAACTACAGAACAGCTATAGCCTAAGCATCACTGTAACACGTATAATAAATAGCTTTTTTATGTCCTCTTTAGGTGGGTGCACGTCCCCGTTGCTGGTGCATCTTGCTGGAGTGGAGTTGACTCCAGAGGGCAGGGTATGGCTGCAGAAAAACTTGGCTCCTGCCCAAACCGTCTGGCTCAAACTTATCAGCCGAGAAGACGACGTGCTTCACTGTTTGGTGTCTCCAACCAGGGTGAGTAAGTACGACAAAGGGAGTGGAGTCAGTCTCTCAGCAGGTGCCGGAAAACGTACATGTCTAGATGTATAGTAAACCAACACCTGATTTCAGATCGATAGTGTATATTCCAGCAGGTCATTTCTCTGTCTCTCCAGCAGAGGTCGATGTGGAGCTACTGTATGAACGAAGAGGTCCTCATGCTGGGTCTGGCTCGCACTGTGCCCGTGGTCGGGGTCCTGCCTGCCTCTCGCCTCTACTGGCGTCTCCTCAAGCGGCTGCACAGGGCAGAGGTCAAAGCCGAGAGGAGGAGGCTGGGCCTGTGGAAGCAGGACGGCCTGTGGGAGAGAGCGTCCAAGGTGGTCAGGGACAGCGCTTTATTCAGACTGATGAAGAGGATCTTGAAGAAGACCGGAGACTGATCGCTTCAAGACAGAGTTGTTTAATTAAAATGTGACGGCGCACAATTTGTCTCATTCATTCTGGATACCAGTTGTTGCCGAGTGATATATCTCACCTCGGGTTATGAAAAGGGCCACCCATCACTAATCGGTCATGTATGATAGATGTGCTTATTCATGCTATAAAAACTAGATTCCCCTGATTTGACTTTTTATTTCTCATTACACCTGTTGCACTAGTTTGTGTTTTAGTTCTGCTGTGTGTTCACAGAAGTTTGAAATGATTAAAAACATATTTCAAACCCCGGTACTCATCCTTTGGCTTTCACTTACCCCTTTAGACCACATCTTAGCACAGCCTGCTCTGTGGCAGTGTCTGTGTGTGTGTGTGTGTGTGTGTGTGTGTGTGTGTGGGTGTGCGGGACACCCCACTGATCACAAAACCAAGGCGAGGTATGTTAATGGTGTGTTCAAAATGGAGGAGGGGGGGGCTCTCACTGTTACTATAGAAACACCAAATGTGAAATACAAAGCCAAGCAAAGGCTAAACTCTACATGACTGCCCTCAAACCCCACGGGAGCCTTCCACGTTGTGTGTGTGGGTGTGTGTGTGTGTGTGTGTGTGTTGGGGGGGGGGGCTACAAAGAGGGCCCTTTTCGCCGTAACATGATCAAGACATTTGACTCCTGAAATAAAGGGGAAACCAGACCGAGCCAGCAAACTGCATTGATTTCATGTGGTGTCATCATTGCAATGGATGAAGAGCGCACACTCAACCCCTCCTGAAGATTAAGCCCCATAGCAAATGTCCTGTATTTCTAAGATTACACTCATGTGCTTGTCATTATTGTTTGCAATACAAGTCCACTGGCAACATTGCACCTTGTGCTTCCATGTGCTGTGGTTGCTATCCATGCTTCAACCAAGCACGACAGAGGAGGAGGAGGAGGAGGAGGGTCTGCAAATGAAGCCAGACTGTAATGTGTGTCCTGTGGGGTGCAGGGTGCGGGGGTCTCCATGCACTGAGCACCGACCAGTCAATCCAATGGGCTAAAGGAGATTAGTGCAAAGGGGAGGAGGGTTGCAGGGGGTAGAAGGGGATTTTTTTGGGTCCAAGCACAAAGACAGGAGAGGAGGAGTCACAGCTGAAGGGAAAGGGAGTGAAGGAAATGAGAAAGGGGGGGGGGGGGGGTGATGAATCAGCTCTCTTTTGTTGTGCAAATGTTACTAGCGACTGTTACTGGTCAGGGAGGCTCGTGATTGGTGGGCTGGTTTAAATTGTAAGGTGCATTTCAGGCTGATGGCTGTTGCTGCCAGACTTTGAACTGGCACACTGGGAGGAGTAGGGAGGAAACCACGGGACAGATAAGAGGGGGAAGGAAGGGCAAAACCACTCTGAAGCTGAGCATCACACAGTCAATGCTGTTCAATGAGGAGGTTTTACACTTGTCATGTTTTCTCTTAATGCAGATTATTATTGAATATGTGTGCAGGTAGGATTATGGTCATCAATGTGCTGCATGATTACCTGCCATGGTGTTTATTGTACATTACTCACTATTCATCAAAACTGCTTGAAGAAGATGTAATGGACCAAGAAGACCATTACAAAAACAAATGTTGGAACGTCTTAATCCTATTTTAAATACTACCGGATAAATTAACGTTCAAATTATATACATATAATAAGCAATAATAATATAAAGAACTAACTACTCGTATAGAAAGAACATAAAGTATTGTCCCTTACTGGTAATAAATAAATAAAAATTATATACAATAATTAAATCTCTTCTATTTTTTTTTCCTGTTTCTAGTATTGAATGAAATGATGGATTGAATGAGTAATCCATCTCTCTGGTGTCTCGTGGGGAAACTGTCCACTCCTCAATCCAGTCCAGGTCTTTCCTGGTTCCCCTCGTCCCACAGCAGTAGTAGTCGTTTGAAAAGGCACTGGTTTGATGTAGTGGTGCTACTGGCCCGCCGCAGTGAAGCTGTTGGGACATTCTCTCTCCTTGAAGCCGCAGCCGGGACTCTCTCAGCCGGACTGCGCACGGTGCGGGCATGCAGCGGCTGGAGGACTGCTGCTCTGGTGAAAGTGTCAACATCCTGTGAGGAAGCTGACAACGTGGTTTCAAAATCTGAAAGTGAATTGGCACAAGTGAGTAAACCTGCGATGGGAAAAAAACAGGGACATTATACCTCACAAGGGGCATTTTTCTGAACTTAAAAAGACTTTCTTGACCCTTAACTGTGCACTTTTCTGACTGTGGCAATCTGCAGCCACTTAACTGTCACTTTAAATGTACTGTTGGCATGTTGCTGTATACAGTATCCAAGCAAATGTGCACCTGTTAAACCTGTGTGCATGGACACAGCTCTGTATAGCAGCTCAAGACGGTCCTTATCTTCATTGCACCTCTTTAGGTAAGTAAGCCACAGCTACTCAGGCACAAAACATTTCCTTAATCTTGGATTATTTTGACAACCACAAACTGCCTGAGCTGATGTGATCAGGTATATATGTGTCGTGTGCATTGGCTGATATTCGACTACAGTCAATACTTATTTTGTGTGATTGATGAAGCATTTTCTGCTGCATGGGTTTCACATGTTGGTGCTCCTTCCCTCTTGTGCTTTAACAACAGAGATCTGCAGCAGGGCAGCGTAACAATGGCCTTTATTAAACTCAGTTAGCAGCCACCAGAGAGAGAAAGAGATGGGGCAATCCCCCCTCCCACCCCGTCCGAGAGCAGGGTCCTTGGGGATTCTTTGATTTGATTTGAGTGGTTGTGTGTAGCCGCCTGGGTGAGAAAGACAAAGAGATTTAAAGAGACAGAGAGCTGGTTTGGCACAAAAAACCCACAAAGGTGACTCTCCATCTGAGTGTTGACAACATCTCATACAAGGAGGCTCTTTGTCAGGCAGAGATGGTGAAGCTTATTTGCCAAATGATACTGGCATAAAGGCCTCAGGTTCAAACTCACTCACTTCTGTATGTGCCGTTTGCAGTTGTTGATTGAACTGTCTCATGACACAGGTCCCATATTTGATTTCACCTGCTGCCAAAACACTTACTGTTAAACAACTATAACAGCGAGTAGCTTTTCCATCACACAGCCACATGCACTGTAGTGTGTGTGCGAGTGTGTGTGTGTGTGTGTGCGCAAGAATGCATCGGTCGTAAAGTGACTCCCTTGTTATTATGTGACTAGAAGTATTGTGAACAGTGTATCGGCTTGCTGGTGTAGGGTTGTGGGAGTGGGAACATGACTCGTCGTGGGTGCTGTGATCCCTCATGAATAATTGAAGGTGTTTTTTGGTGGAAAGGAAGAGAGAAGGACTGAGGGGGTCAAATTGTTTGTAAGATATGTGTATATGTATTGTTGGTGTGTGTGTGTGTGTGTGTGTGTGTGTGTGTGTGTGTGAAAAAGCAATGATAAAGCTGTCACTTTGTGCTCCTGTATGTCCGAGGCCCATCACAAACATACTCGTACCCATTTACGAATACTGAAATGAACCGCTCTCTTCTGTCGTTGGGGACATTAAGCAGATATTTTGAGTCTAAAGCCTGAGAGTAAAAGTAAAGGAGAGATTAAGAGGTGTCTCTGCTTGAAATAGAGCTGCAGGTTTGACTCATGACCTTACCCAACCCATAATTTCACAGTAAATCAAGACGACCCCACCACACACACACACATGCTCCACCACACACATGTGCACATGAAAGTCAAAAAAGATTGCGCTCTCAAAGTGTTTAAAAGCATGGCGTATACACATGATGTTCTGGCTATGAAGACTAAAATGGATGAATCTGTTATCAATGGCATATTTTTATTTGTGTTCATAATTTCAAGCTGTACGAGAACATCACTTAATGATTCTCTTCTCTAGACTTCTGACCTTATAGGAGTTTCTATTTCGGCTTCACACGTAGACGCTACATTTACGGGTTGGTCACGCAGCGCTTTCTCAGAGGAGATGTGTTAGTTTGCAGCACTTTTAAGACTCTGTGATGTCACAGCGTGTCGACAGCCGCAGATAGCCTCAGTGCCTCCTGGTAACAGCTCTGACCCCCCAGTGACCTTGCTCTGGTTCCTTATCAGGTCAAAGGCTCTAAGAAACAGGCTGGGCAATTTTCATGTGACTTCCTCTCCCAGGTAAAGACACATTAGAGCTGTTTTGTAGAGCTCAAATGATAATTATCGTTTCATTGTTTCAACTTTTTCAAGCTAAATTGACAAATAATGTCTTGAAATTATTATGAAAAGGAATCAATGATGAAAATAATCTGTTTAATGGTTCCGTTGCATCTCTGGAGATTTGAACAGGATGATATTTCATGCAGATTTTATTGAACCTGAGGTAGAAAATGTGAGTTTTAAAGAATAAGAAATATAATAGTCTGCAGTCTAAAAATTGACTGTATACAAGCAGATAATAAAGTCATATAAATTGTTAGCATGAATACAAAGTGGACTAATGCAGACACAAACATCTTACAAGAGATAATAAAAAAGGCAACTTGTGGCCACCCCAGTGAGTGAGTGAAGCGCTTCTGGAAACATACCAAGACAGTTTGCTCTCTTTGGAGACCTTAACAAGCAATTACAAGCTACTCATTGACTGGAGAAGAGCAAAGTGCTTCACTGGTTGAATGTGAACAGGATCCTCGTCCATCAGGTCACGTTCAGAGAAGCAGTACAACATGTTGGATATAAACATGTGCTTGTGCTTCACAAAAGCCATAACCACTAACTTAGTTGCAATTAAAAAAAAGACATTATCCTTATTTTATCGAATACTGGTTACTAATCACTCAGCATGTCTGACATCTGGTCACATGAAGGAGGATAACCGTAGTGCATCTGATTATTCATGCCTTAATAGAGTGCTCATACGTACATGTGGGTCGACAGCGGCTTTCTGTGTGTCTGTGTGCCGTTGTTACTCACACACACGTTTATATGAGGGGCTATTTGTTCCATGGCACATGTGTCATCAATATGCAACAGCCGCTTGAAGAGGAATTATGGTTTGAACTTGAGTCTTATGTTCAGAGTTATGCTTAACGGTAACAACGCAGTTCTTTTATTATTTATATTCAACTGACTCAAAAGTATGATCATCGCAGGTGATAAAGTTGATTATCGACTATGTTTGCGACAGTATAGTACAGTAATAGACAATAAATTAGTTGTTATATTTAGTTGCGGCACTATTACACGTTATGGTGATAAAGTTTGGTGGTGTTTGCTGTGTAACGTGTGTCATGTGACTTCAATGTTTATGGTGGCTTCATATAATCTTGCTGTATCGTAACCTGATACGCAATTTAAGCTGCTTAGTGTCTCTCATCTACCTCGACTCCCATCTCTAATGTGGGCTCTGTTATGAAAACAAACAGTCATTTTGAAACATCGTTCAGTAATCAAGCAGTGAGCCACAGGGGGCCGAGCGCTCCAGAGAGCTCACAGCAGCAGAGAGGCGTCGCAGGCCGTGAGGTGAAGGAGAGGTGAACGACGACGAAGAAAAGCCTTCGATGACGATACGCGTGTAACACGAAGGCAACGCCGAACAGTCAAACTTCACTGCAAAGATTTATAGTGAAGCAGATATGATGCTATCAGAAAGCTCTGGTTCCAAGACGACGAGAGAAACTGTTCTAGAGGTCTTTTTTTTACTTTTCTTGCTTTCACATGGTCACCTTTTGTGTTTTTCTCCATGTGTTGTTGTCGAAGTGAATCTTTTGGCCTCCAACTTAAGTTCCTCCACCAGCTCCAACTTTGAATCACCCAAGTTCAACTTAATATTTAATAGCCAATAATGAAATATTCCTGTTGATAAAATGGATACGCTGACGTCATTCAAAGAAACGGACATCAAACGTTGCTTATCGAATCTACAATTAAGAGAGCAGAGATTCATTGCTTTATCCATTCATGCTATGCAGTTATCCATATTTTAGTGGAGTTCTGTACTGCTTGCACACACAAATGTGTCATGACGTTTGGCGTCATATCACCAGAATGAGTCCCGTCACAGACGTATGTGTTCTACAGTGAGGCGGTGGCAGGGTCACAGGGTCACAGGGAAGTACTTTCACCTCAAAGACAGACGACCACTGAGCTCCACATGTTCCACCAGACAGTCACCTCCACTCCGGTCAGCCGGCACCAGACGCCAATAACTGTCTCAGAGGCTCCAGGCTTTTCCGGATCTATACATCTCCTGTGTGTGTGTGTGTGTGTGTGTGTGTGTGTGTGTGTGTGTGTGTGTGTGAGAGAAAGAGAGAGAGAGAGAGAGAGAGAGAGAGAGAGAAAGACAGATGAGCAACAGGTGGGGAAACACTAAGCGGTCAAACGAGGCGAGGGAGGAATGAAAAGTGATCAGGACCAAATAGTGGAAACTTAGGAATCTGGGAATAATGTTCCAGGAGAAACAAAAGTATGATGAATAAGAAGACATTGAGAAAGATGTATAATGTCAAAGGGTGAACGTAGGTGGGATAGATCCACTAGAGGGATTAGATCATGTCTGCACGAGAGCTGGTAGGACAGCAAAGACATTGAGATGTTAACCAGCTATAAACTGTCACTGTGAGCTTGATTTTGATCACAAAACACAACTCGCTTCAAGAAACACAAGAGGTGGCGATGCCGCCGCTAACACGAGGAGAATGCATTTCAAAATGAAAGTCAAACTGGACAAATGTATTCTAATTAAAATTATAATAAATTATAATTAACTGCAGTAAAGGGAAAGTGTTTTGTTCTATCCTTCTATATACTTTTGCTTGTTCTCCTCCTTCGAGTTGCATACGTTGTCTTCTTTGCGCCCAAAATCAAGTTTTCTAAAATTGTATTGGTCGCTCAGCCCTGAAATATTAAACTCTCTTCTAACCTAACTCTCGAGAGAATCCACAATTCATGAAAACGTAATTAGAGTTTTTTGGATTCTCCTCACCACTCAAAGTCTTTCTGTCCAGGAAGGAAGCGATTGTTTCCTTCTCCTTAAACATATGATGTTGTTCCTCCTCTAAACCAGTTTTTTTTAAATTTGCATCTCGGGCTGTTTGTCTTGAGAGTCGTGAGTCGGTTCATGGGACAAGAGCGAGAGGATTTAATGCTCTGAATCCTCTCGCGCTTGTGCTGTGAACCAGCACTGTTTATTATTTTAACCAGAGATGATTTGCGCTGGTCAGGTGGTACTTGGCTGAAAAAATATTTTACAGAAAAAAGGTTGAGAACCACTGTATTATAGAACATGTTTAGTAAAATTATCTTGAAACATGTTTGGACACTCACAGTGCAACTCTCTTCTCCTCTTCAGGTCATCATCTTGTCCCCCTCCTCCTCTTCCTCCCACCATGAGCGCCTGGGTTGTGAACAAGAAAGGAGAGCCAAAGTACCGCCGGCACTTCCTGACAGACAACAGCACCTTTCATGGTAAATACAGTGTAAAACACACACAAACACAACACAATCAGGTGCTTTCTCTCTTGGGACGGACGGTCCACATTCTCTGATAACTGTACGTCATGGAAGTGAACAGCAGAGGGAGACTCTTTTCCATTATTGAGCCTCAAACACTTTTATATTGCAGCCTGCAGCCAGGATTCAGTCTTGTGCCGACCGTGTTCAAAAAAACCTCAACCCCAATCACTGTGTGACTCTGACATGAATGGTAATCATGACAGGGTGTGATGTGCAGCAGCGGGCCACAACACCTGCATGGTGTCGCCATGTTTCTCCTCTTGTGTGACCCCTATATATGAGTACATTCAGTGGAAAGTTGAAGAAGAATATAGACAAGAGGATTTGCACACTGCTCTTCCACTTAATATTGGCATGCACCGGCTTAAGTACCCTGACACATGTATGCATAGCTGCTCGCACCAGTATGTTGCATGATTCACTGAACCCCAGCAGATCGTGCATTGGTCGTTCTCCACGAAGCTGACAATAATCCAGGCGTCAATTTGATCACGACTTATGAGCTCCGAGGCAGTCAGGCTGCAGACGCTGACAGATCCGTCAGACAAATCCAGTATAAATCTCTGATCTCGGTCTGCCTTTGTGGTTGTCACACACTCAGCAGGCAGACCACTTAAAGCAGGGGTGTCAAACTCATTTTAGTGAAGGGGCCACATGCTGCCCATTGTGATCTCAAGTGGGCCGGACCAGTAACATCACAGCATAATGACGCATAAACAACGACAATATTTCTCGATGTTTAAATCATCGGTGAAGGTTTTTAGATGATAAACTCGATTTTAACCTCATTCAACAATTAACTAGAAACATAAAGAGCCAAAATTCAGACATCAGCCCTCTGTGTATCTGCCCGCTCTCCTCTGCAGATTCCCTCGCTTTGTGACACGTTTGTGACGCCACTTCCATGACGTGATCCATGTTTAACGACTTCCAACACAATCATATCAGTGCGCACGTCAATTGTGACTGTGGAGCAATGGTTTGCATGTCCGTCTTATAAGCAGAGGATCAGAGGTTCGAAGCTCATCTTTGGTAGTTTTGGTTGGACTGGACACCCTGGCGGACCCTATGTTTGACAACCTTGACTTAAAGCCTCACCTTGACTTCCTGTAGCTAGTGTCCACATTCCACCCCTGCAGACTGCACCAGTGTGTACTTTTAGCGTGTCAGTGAGCCACACACAAATCAGACCCGCCTCACTCTGCTGTGGATGATGGATGGACCTGTGTGAGGCAGAGAGTGACGGCTTCCCTTGTGTTCATGCTTAGACTTTCCTATAATTGTCCCTTTTGCAAATCTCTTTCTCCAAATCAAAGTAGAGTTTTCTTTGAGAATCTGTGATTCATTTATGTTGTGAAAGAATGCAGAGGATGAAATGCAAATGTCTTTTTTTTTTTTTTAAGTCACACAAGAGTGAGCTGCACCAGCCAGAACCCGCTCCAATCCATTTGTTCTTTTAGAAGAACACATATGATGCTTATCTATCACCTGTACATGCGTTATATCCTGGCTGCTAAAAGGGATTAATCGAGCAGAAATAAAACAGAGGATGGAATAAATTGTCTGTATCTTCACAAACTTAAGATCCGGATCTCTTTCCCAGACAGTTTGTCCTTTATTGTCACACAAAGCGTATTGAAAACATCTGCCTCTGGCCTCCCTTCCTCACAATTTTCCACATGAAATAGCTTCACGCTCTCTGCCTCTTTCACTTCCTCCAGTGTTTCCACGCTCTTGTGACTGACAGACTGGTTGATATTTCGTTCTTTGGACATGAATCAGATAGAGGTTTGAGGGAGGAGGCCGTCTGTGGAAAAAGGAATGAAAAGAGGTTTACAACTTAAACCAAAGTGAACAATCAGGGGAAAGCCTCATGTAACCAAATATCCGTCACATGCACATGAAACACACACACACACACACACACACACACACACACACACACACACACACACACTGAACTGTGTATCACTGGTGGTCAGACATGTCTTTTTGTTTCTCCAGACAGCACGTATTGATTTGGTAACCTCTGCGCCTTCCTGTGTGTGTGTGTGTGTGTGTGTGTGTGTGTGTGCGTGTGTGTGTGCGTGTGTGTGCGTGTGTGTGTGCGTGTGTGTGTGTGTGTGTGTGTGTGCGTGTGTGTGTGCGTGCATGGGTTTGTGCACATGCATGCACAAGTGTGTGTTGCTGAGTGAGCTTGGTCACTCCATAATTGTCTCCTGCAATCCTCAATGAAATGTCTTTAACATGGTCCAATGGGCAAGACTCATCTGGAGTTCTACATGGACCAAAACTAATGGACTAAACTAGGATACATACAACACACACACACACACACACACACACACACACATGCACGCACGCGCGCACACACTCACTTTTTAAAGGCGGCACTATTAATACATGTTCACACAGAATTTGCGTCTCTCTCTCTCTCTCTCTCTCTCTCTCTCTCTCTCTCTCTCTCTCTCTCTCTCTCTCTCTCTCTCTCTCTCTCTCTCTCTCTGTCTCTCTCCCTCTCTCCCTCTCTCTCTGCACGAGCGGCCCGCGCAGCGCGCGCACCGCAGAGCGACAGAGCCTCATGTTGCGTTTCCCCCGCTGCGTCTTTGAGGAAGCACACAACGAGACACACACCGAGAGTGTAAAGTAGGTCATAGCGCTGGCATCCCTGCGCAATGGTGACTGTTTAGGACGTAAACAGAGGATTGGCCGACCTATACAAACACACACACACACACACACACACACACACACACACACACACACACACACACACACACACACACACACACACGTTAGTAGCACGAGTTCAGTTGGGTGAGAATTCAAACCAGACCGCCGGACAAAGCTAATAAAAAATGCCCCAAATGCCTTAACTCTGGCGGGGGAGCCGCTTCTCTGTGCGCCATTGTCCACTCTCGCTCATGCCATACGCATTGGCTAATCCCTTGCTCATTAACAAGCACTCCGTCGGTCCAACAAGCGCGTGAGGAATCGGCTTATCGCCTGTGCGCTGCGGCGGGTGAGAGGAGAGGATGTGCGCGCGGCGGCTGTGGATGTCAGAGGTTTGATGGTTTTGGGAAGCCACTCCACACATCGTTCCGGGGAGGCAGGTGCCGAGGAGCAGTTTTTTTTTTTTGGTTTGTTTCTTGGGTCCGTTCTTTTTTAGCACCAAAAAAGTGACACTTCATTATCATGGCGCATTTCATGTGAACGTCTGATCATCATGGAGACATTGACTAGTCAGGCACCGTTTGATGGTTTTTCGAGCTGCTGCAATTAGGAGATAAACAATTATGTCCAAGACGCATGGAGGAACCTAGTGAGACCAACAACTCGAGTCCTAAATGGCAGAACTTGAAGTTTGCAGGAATCTCAGCTTGGAGAAGGGTAAGTTATAATTGTCAAGCTTTTTTTTCTCTCCCCCGTTTGGTTATTTCATCTTTCAGTCTCACATATGGAGAGAAATACTGTGTGGGGCACATACGTGGATGCCCAGAATCCTACATTGCTAACCAGCAGAAGCCCATGCGTAATTTCTCCCTTGTAGTTGTTTATGTGGAGATTTTTCATCTCCCGCGTTGCAAGAAACAGCTTCAAAATGAATCTTAATTGAGGATTGTCAATTAGCATGACGGCTTGATTATGCAATACTTAATGTTTTATGGACAGGTGGGGTACAAAACGTCCGAATTGTTTTTTAAAAAGAAGAAGTGAAATACATTTATAAACAGTTTTTGTCAGTTTATATGAAAGCTCTTGATCATCATTGGAGTAGCAGGGATCTGTCCCTCAACATGCCCCTTTGTTCTTGTCACTAGGGGGCAGGAAAGCCTCTTAATTGGTTCGGATTGTGCAGGACTTGCTCTGCCCTCAGACCATACAACACCACCTAGGTGTGGATGTGCCTGCTCTTTACTGTCCCGCCTCCTCTGCACTGGTCACAGAAATAACTGAGATGCTTATGGGTCCTGTCTCTGCAGCACCAGGAGACTGCCAGACCCCCATCGCATTAACGCATGCCAAAAGTCAGAGGGTGCATTGTTGTTGTCACTGGCATCAGCAGAAATAGGAACTCCGAGCGGGGCATGCTGAGAACCACACACTGTGACGATGACTCAAGCTTTGATGACAACATTTAAGTCCAAACTGTCCCCTGGCTGTAGGAGTGACCCCCTCTGCTCTCCCCTGTACGCTGTCAAGAAATCTGGCGCGTCCCTGGCATTTTGAAACCTGGCTGTGTCAAACTGTCAGTCTTCACCCCTACAGCGCCTGCTTTTCTTTATCCATGTGAGCGTCGGGGTGTGAGCGGGAGGTTCCTGCTTTCATCAACGGCCAAGAGGGCTGCCTCTTAATTCATTTTGGCAACACTTGTGCTGAGGAGCCCCTGCTGAGAGAGAAGAGGAGAGAAAATGATGGCGGGAGGAATGTTTGGAGCCACATGCACGGCTGCTAATCTCCTCCACATGAAGGAAATGGCATTTCTATGTAAAATGGGTTTTTCCTCATGTGTCTCTCCTGTACTGATGATGATGATGAATCTCAGCATGCGCCCCCTTTTGTCTCTGCCTCTTTCTTTCTGTCGCTCCAGGGCAGAGAAACAGCTAACAGACACCAGGGGAGGAACACACTCTCATCATTTCAGCTCTCTTTTTTGGTTATTTTCAATCTCATTTCCTTTCCTCTCCTAAATACTTCATTGGTTCTGACGGAAATGTGTTGAGTATGAGTCTTGAAAGCCGTAATGTAAGAGGCAGGCACTGAATGTGGAATAGCTCCTGATTTATGATTTACTCATGTCAAATGTAGACACATTTCTCAAAGTAAGATGTAAGAACTAGAATAATTCAATGAATATTTCCCCTCTCCTTTCCTATCTAACCTCAACCTTTAGCGACTGAAATGTTTCTGTGGCACCGATTAATGATAAACTGTCGAGTGCCAAAATCTGGTGTTGAATATCTGACCAATAAGATATCGTCTCTTTCCAATTTTAGACATTTCACTGTTGCAAATTGCAAAGTAAGGTTTCAAAGAAAGTAATGTTACGAAACCGGTGCTGGAACTCAGGTGGTGGTAAATCATTTCTAAAAATACAGTGCCTTGCTCAAGGACGCTAAGACATGCTAATTTAGCGCGGAGATCGAACCGGCTTTCGGAAACCTTGTTTCAGGACGACTGCATGAGCTCCAGCCGCCCATGCCTGCGTCTAGGCGAGAAATAAAAATGATCCATAGCCACTGGCTTTTATTTCATCCACCACCCAGAAGCTAGGTCCAGTTTCAAGCAGCTCGAGCAGCGCAGCTTCACTCCAACATTAAAGTGGCAGTCTGCATGGCAGCCTATAGCTCTGCTGCCAAAGATAGTGTATCTCAATCTAGTCACTCTCATGCAGGCTGGCTTAGGCAGAAAGAAGAAGCTAGAACATTGCATGAACATTAATCCATACCCTCTACACACACACACAAACACACACACACACACACACACACACACACACACACACACACACACACACACACACACACACAAGGCTTCAGTTCCCTCCTTTGATGCTGAACTCGGCCATTCTGGGAGCCCCGGGTAGCATCTTTGGTGAATGCATTATCATGCTGCAGTTGTCATGTGTTTATTTTCATTCCGGTGTTGCGCAATCCTCTGCACCCTGGGGGCACCCGGGGATCCATTTGTAGCTGTGGCTGGTTAGAGCGCTGCCTTGGGTGCTCTTAATTAGACGAAGTGAACGACTGCAAGATAAGGGTGTGTGTTTTCCCGCTTTTCGCTCGTCATTTCTCTGTGTGTCCTAACCTTTTATGTCGCTAAGAAGAGGAAACACCAACATAATTATGACTACTTCCATGCAGGTATTGTGTAATTTACATTTTTAATTTGTCCCCCCGATGGGTGTGAACATTTAAGACTCCCTGCTGTTATGCTGCTGTAGAATATGAAGCGTTTAGGCAGTGAGGAGACAAACAAAGATTACAATGATAAGCTGCCATCTCCATCATCATGGATTAGCTGTTACACTGCGAGTCATACAGCAGCTGTTTCACCAAGAACTTCATGTTATTCATGATCTGTGCAGTGTGAAAACCAAATTGAGCTCACATCAGCAATGATAATGTACGACCATGTTGCTGGTGAGCAAGCACAATGTCACCCATGTTCACCGTGTTTAACATGAAACAAACGTTTCATTAGCACAGAGTACAGCTGAGGCTGGTGTTATTCTTTCGATGAAAACAAAATAATTAAAGTAAAAGAATACACGTTTGATCAGGTTATGGAGCTAGATAAAAAGCCAGGAGATCAAATTAACACAATAAGACATGAATGCCTGTAGAAAACCTGACGCTGGAGCAGGCCATCCAGTATTCCCACGTCGGTTTCAACCAGATGTTGTGGTTCAAGGTCGACATCATGACCTCTAAACCACAGGCGTCTCCTTGCTTCCGTTTTCCTACGAGTGGCCTCTTGCGGTCGTGAATGATGACTGACGACTTTGTGTGGTTTGATTGACAGACGTCGTGTTCCATGAAGTGTCAAAGTACGTTTCTTATAACCAAGACCGCGATTTCCCCCCATGGCCTCAACAAAGCATAGTTGCTTATGTGTAACCAAACACAAAGAGGGGTGCTGCAGGAATCCTGTATCGCACTGACTGCTGATGGGGGGCCACATGAGAAAATGCTCAACTGGATCTCAACGGGAGGCAATTATGAACTCCCTGATATGTCGTTTAGGTTAAAGGAGTTCATTTTCTTTATCGGCTTCTTTCTGTGAGTGACTGGATCCTTCTTGGGGAGCTTTATATCTGTCACAGTTAAAACCATACGGATTATTTGACACAACATATTCTCTTGTCCTCTACTTGCTTGAGGATGGCGATTTCACGCTTTTTCATGCACCAATCAGAATTCATCACGTATCAACATCCCAGAGGTTGGATTGTTTACCTGTGTTAACATTTTTTGGACGTGCGCTCACCCATTTATTTTTCCAGTGGCTAACAAAAAGAGCTAATGAATGACATGGTGGCTTAGTGTTGAGCTCCACTCCCTCCTGCATGCAGTCTGCATGTTATCTCTGCCTCCATGCAGGTTTCCTCTGTGTTTCCTTCCAATGACACACATCAGACTCCAGCGGCGCCAGGCGTATGACCGTGTGTCTATCTGTGTGAGCTCTGACTGACAACTGATTCAGGTTGGCCCCCCCACCCATAATGCAATGCTGTCAAAGGCTCCACGACCCTGAATACAAACAGAAATATGACCACCCGGCAGTCACTCATCTGGCCTTCACACTGGTGGAGCAGAGGATGGAGTTTTAATTTTGACTCGAGCTCAGTACTGTCACAAATGTGCTCCTGGCTTTTCGTCCGTCCATTGTGGATCCTGATTTGCCGGCACGGTTATCCCAAAGTCATCAAGCTGAAGCTGCGCGCCTGACTAATTTAATTTCACAAGCTGTTGAATGTCCCGAGAGGATCAGGGGAAACGGGGCCGAGAACCTGATGACGTAAACTCTTAAATTCAGAACTATATATTAAAGAAGAAGATGTGATGAGACAACCGGAAAACGATCCAAAACTGCAGCGAGAACGTCATAGTTTGCAACGCCGTCTCCTGCCATGATTTTAAACATGAAGCTGCTTGCTAAACTATATAATATAGCCTCATATATAACTTTCCCCCCTGGTAATATATTCACTTCCTCCTTGATGCGTCCAGCTGAGCCTGGTTAACAAAATTGCTTATTTTGTTAATCATGCCCATTTGTTTCTGCGTCTGGATAATAGCTCGCCATTTTGCCATTTCGCCCTTTTTACAGAAAATAAAGCTCCATGACTTTTCCGTCAAAGTCAAATGTGAGTCTCTTTTCGTAATAGTATGTTGTTTTCCCCAAAGAATGGGCTTTCCCGGCTTTAGTAATGGAAATATAAGTAAGCTACACATAGTGGAAAGTGTGCAAAGGGGACTTCCCCTTGAGGAGGGCAAAGCGTGAAATAGAAGCGCATTTAGTTCACGATGAACAGATGGACAGCACACACACAAACACACAAACACACACACACACACACATCCCACAGGTCAACCCATTAAATCTTACTTTGAGTAATGCATTATCATGCATGTTATGTCATCCCCTTATCCCCATATCCCACTGTATGACCTCAATGAACCCAGATGATGTGCAGAGACACACATCTGCTGCACTCCGCTCTTCATAATCGCGCCATAAACTACACAACAATGCTGGAGCTGTTACACGCATTAATTGAAGTCTGTGCATCAGGGCGGCAGGGTGGCAGCACACTGGCACAGCAGCACATATTCTCAGAGGCGGCAAACATCAGAGAGTGGTAGCAAGGGGGAGTGGAGAACAGATGACCAGGAGAAAGCTGGAAACGTGTGTGTGTGTGTTTGCACACAGAAGATTGCCAGTTGAAGGTGCCGCCACAGATCACAGGACGGCACTGAGGAGGACCAACAGCAGGAGGGCTGGTGTGGTTGTTGTCTGCAGCCTGGAGGCTTTCTGTCAGTGTGGAGGGTCTATCAAGTCCAATGTGAGGGGAACCAAAAGCCCTTTTTTCTTTCTTTTTTAAAGAGTTTTTCAAGCTACAGGTGGAGTGTATTGCACACGGGGACTGAGCAAAGGAGGACTCCTTACTGGCTCCGAGTTTTCTGCAGAGAAAATGGAGGAAATTTCTTTCGGTCCCACTGCATTACCTGCAAATAAAGTTCGACCCACTTTTCTTCACGGTGCTGCTGAAAAATCGGCAGCCTTAACAGTCGCGACTCTGCTGGCGCGTAACGTCTTCCATATTGGCGGCACCGTGGCCGTGCCACAGAAATGCAGGCTCACACAAATTGGTAAGTGTGTGCGTGTTGGGGAGTCTAAACAGTATAACTCAATATGCTCCACAGATTAAAACTCATTCAAAATAACAAACATAAGCGATTGCATTTTCTACCCCTCAACACTAAGATTGATATTTTGTGTAAAATCTTGTGTGAAATCCTTCTGTTCGTCTGTTTTTCTTCTTCAGCGGGTTGTGTTTTTACAGACTAAATGTACGTGTGTGGACAAACACACTGCATATTGAACATACTGCTTGTCGGTACTATTTATAGCCCAGTAAAAGAGCTCATGTTTATGGATCAGAATATCCCCGGGACGATCAACCTGCTCACTCCTGTAACGTTGAACCTGTGAAGCATGTCTTAATGAGATGTTGCTCGTGCGCAGAAGATGTGTCTTGTGTGTTGATTTCTGTTTGTTTTGCCACTCGTCAGAGCAATAATTATGTGTAAATGTCATTAATTTATGTCCCGTGGACAGTTAGTCAACCAAAACTGAATCACCGCTTGATTAAACTTCAGCACTCAAAACAAACCTTTAGGTCTTGAGCGTTGACGGAGCAGCGAGGGAAAAACCACGAGGCCATGCCTCCGTTCAGACCGTTATATTCTGGTTTGATTGCCGTGTTTGTGTTTCAACAGTCAGACTGGCTTGAATAGTTCAGGTGGTGCTGCCTTATGTCACATGAATAGTGCATGAAGGATCAGACAGATGCTGCTGAATATGAATTTATGTAGCTATGAATAACTCATGAGAAATCTTTTGGTGGTCCGTTCAAGCCATCGGCCTCTGACCAAATCTTAACAGAGATCTCACACGGAGCTGTTTAAGAATTGAAATATGACTGGACAGATAATAAACTCATAGTATGACGACTACGGGGATCGCTGAGAGGAATCTCTCATCATCGTCTCATCATGTTGAGATGAGAAGAGTAGATTGAAAATGTGGAGCGGAAACGGCTGTGGATGCTGCTGTTTGCTGTCGCGGCCTCGCCGTTGTTGTACGGATCCCAGCGACGACGGCTCCGCTCATCAGGTTACCACAGAGTGGTCTCTATCACCGACCCCATTACAATATGTTTGAATTGCCTGGGCCTCTGTGGCAAGACAACGCTTTGATGTGCCCTCTCTGCTCTGCACCAACCGAGATGATGAGCCGAGGCACATGCACACGCTCACATCAAGACAAACACACAGTGAGTGCGCACGCACGGACTCTGTGTCCAAAAAAAGTAGAGATGGCACAAAGAAAAAAAGATGTATTACATATATTTGTATTCTTTTACTGAAAGTCCCATTCTTGTCATGCTTTGGTTGAGTTTGTCCGTGAGATTGCAAGGAGAGAAATGGCAACGCAGGGATCCTGTAGCTGCCGACAAAGCACAAAGAGCGATAACCTACTAGGTTACTAGGTAGGTTACCTACTAGGTTGCCTACTAGAAGACATCAATTCATTTTTTTTCAGACGTCCAAAGAAATACCAGAATTGCAAGTTTAAACTAAACTGTACATTTAAATCCTCACGCTCAGATAGTTTGAGTGTTACTGCTTAAGGGAAAGCGGGACAAGAGATGGGGATGAAGATGTGAAGGGCACTCACTGGTCTTTGATTCAGCCATTGCGGCTCTTCCCAGAACCACTTACATCAGTTCTCATCTTTGATTACGAGGCGGCTCCCCTCTCCTGGGCGGGTATTAATCCTGCTATCACTCCTCTTTGCTCTCTTGATTCGCCATCGTCGGCCTCGATAGCTTTAAGGGTTTCACTCTTTATGGTTGTTATCATAGCTGATGAAGAGTAAAGTGACTGGAGAGTGTCTGTCGAAATGTCAAGCAGTACCAGAGACAGATATACGAGATCCAACAATAAGGAGTATCCTTCTTTTAAGTTGTGCTTCAATACAAAGAAACAGACCAACAGACGATGACTACCTGTACATGTCAGTCTTCTATTTCTGGAGAGATGTTCATGTTGGCTGTTGAGCTGAAAGAAAATAAAGCAGACTTCTCTATTCCCTTTTAGCATTTTCTTGGGAAATATATCTGACTGCCTCTTGGGAAAAAAAACACTCTTACATATTTATACTCCATGGGAATTGCGGGAGAATGTGCACTTTGGGCCAGATTTTATGTTGTAACATGTAAGCACACATGTAAGCACACATGTAAGCACACATGTGAGCACACATGTAAGCACACATGTAAGCACACATGTGAGCAAACATGTAAGTGCTGGAAAAGGCTTGTCTTGTCTGAGTCATTGATTTCTTTTCAGCTTGAAATGGTGTGAGATCAAAGATCCCAGAAGCACAAGTCTGTTCGCTGGAGCCGAGCCTGTCGGTGATCAATACCGCAGTAAACTCAGACGTGACAGTGACCGCCATTGAATTCCGTCGTTAATGAAGCTGTGAATTTCAGAAGTGACTATGTGAGATAAATAATTTAAAACGACCTATTTTCTTGTTTCTGATTAATTCTCTTCCCCTGAATCTTCGGTGTCCCATTGTTTTCTGCAGCGCTGAAGAGTCGTCACAATGCTATACGATACGAGCCCATAGGATATGAGCAGAGAGAATCGATTCCCACAATGTGATACATGATCCTTAAGAGCAGGATATCTACTGTAATAAATGAAGAATATTAACTTTTACTCTTCACCAGTAGTGTCAATCTTTACCAGATACTTTTAGGTTAAGATCCTCTTCTGCTTCATGGTGTACATTATACTCGAAGGAAATCGCAGTGGCACTCAAGGAATGATGTGCTTTTTGTTCATAATATACAAAAAATATAAAACAACAATACTATTACATATTTTTCTGATCCTCTGTCATCGGGAAAGACCGGACAAATTCAATTCTTTGTTATTAAAGTGCAACAGAAAGCAGTTGCAAATTGTGAACTTTGGCTGTTGCTGACGAGTTTTAAAGCCGCACCAATTAATATTTTCATTGTTGTTCCATTTTTTAATTGCACAAATGACAATGTGCGATGTAAATAGGGTCGCTCGGAGTGATGAGCGCACAGAGAACTATCCCCAACCCGGCAGAGACAGTTAGCGACAAGCTCGTGAACGTAATGCAGCATTTAGCAGCTCTCGTGTTTCCCTGAAGAGTCGGTATAGAGACCATGGAGCTAAAACAATCTAACATTAGACGTATTGAATGCCAGTTTTGCCCTATGTCTGCTTGATGTTGAAAAAATAATAATGACCATGATACAAAGAAATGCACGTGCTTAAGTGTGGTTCAGAAAAAAAAAAACGTATTGAGTTAATTTGAGTTTTTTTTTTTGCCCATAGTGGTGTTATTTCTTTATCCAACGTGGCTTAAGCCTAATCTCTTGTTTACAGGGATGGTTGTTTCTCCTCCCACGTACTCCTTTGTGTTATCAATATGGCACGTTGCGTGACCATTATGATGCATTCGCCATGCACCTAGCGAGATGACGCACGGGGCCCAGGGCCATGTGCTTAGCTTGTGTGTGTTTGATACTGTCTCTGGAGACGCAAAGAAGTCATCTAACATCAAGAATAACATTTGTGTCATTGCTAAGCCTCTCCTCAGGACAGAAAGTACTTTACTCAGCGTGTATTCTGCTATGTATTCTTAGATATGTTTTATGGATATTGAGATGTTTGACTTTAGTTGTCTTTGAAGATAATCTGCCATTTCATCCAAGGAAATGGATTTTTATATTGTTGTCTGATTGTGTGTGTTTCTGTGATTACATTAGAAATCCTTCCACTTAACCTTTTACATATTTCCAAGGGGCTAATAGTCTTTTATTGTTGTTTTGAACCCTGAAGAGTCATTGGGCTCCCTTGTTAGAGTTCCCATGCCTGTTTGCATACATGGTTTTGCACAGTGGTATAAGGCAGTTTTCTCCTTTTATGTATGTATGTTCTTTTACTGCAGTCAGGAGATGAAATCAAACGAAACTGATGTTTAAGAGAGGAAAGAGAGTCTTGTGACATAAAAGCTCTTTGTCTGTGGCCAAGCTGCAACCTGATTTCCTCCCTCGTCTCCATCATCTGCTCCTCACCTTTTACTCACTACAATGACGCGGAGTCCACAGAATACTTCACAGCCAAGGTTGTATGGAGTAAATATTGATTAAATATGAACATTTATTACATCATGGTAAAAAAACAAAATGTATTCTTTAAACTCCTTACTTACTGTGAAGACAAATGATGTGCCGTCTGTGTGTGCTGATGCATGTTGTAGACATGAAGACATACTCAAACACGTGCTACGCTGCGTGCACACATTCATAGCCAAACACACACACACACATACACACACAGGCTTGCATGCACATGCTCTACTAATGAGGATGGAAATGCCACCATCTCTCTGTTGCCATCTCTGTCTGTATCACAGCCACAAGCTGTCACAGAAAGTACAAAGTTTTAAGTTTTGTCTTTCATCCTTTATTCATACTGGACAGAGCCAGGCGGCAAACAAACAAACACAAAGTCACTTCTCAGTCGCTGTGTTCTTCTCTTCAGAACACTCCTCTTTTTAAATTCAAGTGTCTTTAATTGAACCGTCGCATGTAGATGACTTCTAGTAATTAAGTTTACTTTTCAGAGTGTATTGCATAGACTGTATGCTGCGGCACAGCAATGCATTGCAGTAACAGGAAGTGAGCGGTCATCAGCCTGCAGTTTCAAGTTTCTACAAAAGACAGAGTTCCAATGCACACAGAGGTGTGTGGATAACACAGCGTCGCTGGGACAACGATTCTGGAAAAGATATTTTCCCTTTCAATTTTTTGATTATGTTTTCATGCCAACTAAATCACAATCACTAACAAAGAGGCTAACGATCCAATCACACGAAACCCAAATGATCTGCTGAGACAAGTCG
The DNA here is from genome assembly GCF_023055335.1 of Clinocottus analis. Lineage (NCBI taxonomy): Eukaryota > Metazoa > Chordata > Actinopteri > Perciformes > Cottidae > Clinocottus > Clinocottus analis. Next base: position 18,126,692 of record NW_027175931.1, on the reverse strand, counting down.
CAGACTGTGATGTGTTTTTTTTCTTCTTGCTTTTCTCCGGGGAAACCAAAATGCTCTGCTGGGGTTTCTGTCTGGGTAAACCGACATCTTGAGTCGTCACTGTGAGACTAAAACTGTTTCACTATGTTTTACCAGCCGAAGCTCCCACCTGCCTCAGCGTGATGTGTAGATTTCTTCTCCTTGAACAGCTTATAGGCTCTCTGTGAAACTCACATCAAAGAGACACACATCAGTTCTCGCTCTCCCATCCTCTCGTTCTTCCCTCTCTCCGTTGCTTCCAGTAGCAGGTCAGCGGGAAACAGAAAGGCAGCCCTGTGCGTCCACACAGCAGCATCTCTGTCTACGTTTGGACTGTGATCCACGTCAGCTGCTGGCTGCTTTGCTAACTGGCCAACTCTGTGACACTTGGCCTTACTTCCTCCTGAGAAAAGACAAGTCAGGACAGACACCTGTTCCATTTGTGTCCTGATATAGTGCTCCACTGAGCCCAGTGTTTGTGTTTTTGTGCCTTTTCTTCCGCAGTGGAGCGATGCATGGGTGTGATGCAGTCCGGGACACAGATGGTGAAGCTGAAAGCAGGATCTAAAGGGCTGGTGAGGCTTTTCTACCTGGATGATCATCGCTCCTGCATTCGCTGGAAGCCCTCACGGAAGAGTGAGAAGGCCAAGAGTGAGTATGCATGAGCACACGCACGTACACGATGTGGAGGTCGAAAGATGCGGGTTTAACAAAACACGTTGGAAGCATTTCACCCTCACAGTCCTCAAAGCATCACTGGTTTCATGTTGCAACATACATCTGTCTAGAGACCTGTGTGTGTGTGTGTATACATATTTCAGGGATGAGATTATGTAACGGGATGACAGTGTGATGGGAAACGAACAGGGATCGTTGTGGAGTGGATAGTATTTTTGGTTAAGAAGTCGATTAATTAAATTGACTCATCATATCATTCATTCTTTAATCAATTATTCAAACATAATTATGTTTCCGATATCATGAAGGTCCATTGTCCTGAGGAAAACACATTAGTGCATTGATGAGGACATTAATTAATCTGTTTAATGGAATGAGACACATCTGAAAGAAGAGACTGAACAGGATGTAGTTTACTTCTAACAAAACGACAGAATCAATGTAAGTTTATCCTCTCATTAGTCTGTGATACAGGGACTGTACACTCCATGTGTTTAACAAGATCAGAGACAACCTGAGACAATCAGGGAAAGAGAGGAACTCACACAATGTTGGTCATTACTATTTTTCAAAAAGATAAGCTGCTTTTGTTGCTCTTCCATTTTAAATGGATGTAATTATTCCGTCTGCTCAATTCTTGTATAAATATTCTGTGCTGGGAATTGTCAAGAACTTGGTTACAGTCTTAAAGGATAAGACTGGTGTGTTTTTTTTGTCCCATTGTCAGCAAATTGGAGGAAAACCAACCATGTTTTAGTCCACCTCTCAACACTTCCTGACTTCCTGAAGCATAAAACCAGCTTCATTAGTCAAGTTAACCTTTTGGAAACCGTGCTTGAAAATCCTCCCGCTCCCATTTTAAGTCCCAGCATGCCCCATTCAGACAATCTTTTGGTATAAAATACATAATTTTTCCATTTTTGAACCGAACGACACAGTTTTTTGACTAAAACTTCTTCCTAACAAACCAAGACTTTGTTTTATTGTGATTTCCGTTGCAGATTGTGATTCTTTAGGACCTAATCTTTCCAAAAAGGTGTCTTATTGACGGCTCCAGGAGGCATTTTTGGGTAATCTGGCTCATACGATGCTGGATGTTCATAGTTACGATCAAAATATCTTTTAAAAGTGATTTTTTTTTTCCCAAGACTTTGCTGAACAAATACATACAATAAAACCAAGTATTGGAATTAATTTGGGGTTGCTACGACAACTCAAACACAGAGGAAAAGAGGTGAAGAGCCAAGAATTAATGGATAAGACTGGTGTTATGTTTTGTCCTATTGTCAGCAAATTGGAGGAAAACCAACAATGTTTTAGTTCAAGCCAACACAGAAATCATTATTCTTGTTCCCAATAATCAAACTGGGCTTTTCCTTTCCTCCCCACTTCCTCAGTCACCATTGATTCCCTCTACAAAGTGACCGAGGGCAGTCAGTCAGACATCTTTCATCGGCATGCAGACGGCAGCTTCGACCCAGCCTGCTGCTTCACAGTGTACCACGGGAACCACATGGAGTCTCTCGACCTGGTGACGTCCAACGCGGAGGAGGCCAGAACATGGATAACGGGCCTCCGCTACCTGATGGCCGGCATCAGCGACGAGGACTCGCTGGCGAAACGACAGCGTACACACGACCAATATCCTTCAGCCCGCTGTTCAGAGTCTGTTTGTGCAGACTCAGCGGCTCCATCCCTAAAATGTCATCATTTAATTCTGCACGCGCACAGGTTTTATGTACACAGGCCTTCACCTCACACACACCTCATTGTCCTTAACGTGTGTGTGTGTGACGTGGCTGAAGCAGACGTTCGAGGAGGCCGATAAGAACGGAGACGGTCTCCTGAACATCGAAGAGATCTACCAACTTCTCCACAAGCTGAACGTCAACCTGCCACGAAGGAAGGTCAAACAAATGTTTCAGGTCAGAATATGAAGCCAGTTCACTATTTTTATGTTTCAAATCCAATAAACGGTTCTCACATTAATATCACTGTATCAGTGAGTAGAAATGAAATATCAAAACATGTGCATACATGTATGAAGAAGCCCTGTTGGAAAATAACATTGCTTTTAATTGAAGTATTTAAGGTCACCGACGTCACATTACTGTTGCATTTTTTATTTTCGTGCACATTTGTGAAATTCAAATTCATGTGTGAGAAATATTTAATATGTTCATGCGCGAGAGAGAGACACTTAAGAGGAAATAGATGAATAAGGGTGTGGAGAGGGCTGATTTAATTTTTAAAAGTGATGTCACATTGAGTAATGTCAGGAATCCAAATAGTGTCGACTAGCTTTTATTATGAAGTTTATAGTTTGCAGGAAAACTTTTTTTTTACTTTCTTTTATCTGTTGACCAGAAATACAAATATACCTTTGCTCGAGGAGTCATGGTTGACTTTGACCAGCAATTTTAATTTGATAGTGATAGTTAATCACGAGATGAGAGTATTTCTTTTGATCTTTTAATTTGGACCCTGGAGAATAGGCCCAATTTTGACGGGAAAACTTGTTTTGGCCGTCTCAACTGAGCGCGCTCAGAAGTTTGAGGGTTCAAGACGCTGGCACAGAAGTGATGGCTGAAGCAGACTCACAAGGCATGAGGTTTAGAGGTTCATCAGATCAGACATATGGTCAATTCCTGCAAGAAAGTCACCGTTCAGGACCCTAGGGACCAAGCAATGCACAAGGAAGCAAAAACCGGACTGCAAAGATTAGCCAACAAGCAGAAAGTACGCTGGCTCTGAAGCGGGAAGCAGAGTGACTGGTGAAGCGGCAGGCCGACATTAAAATGGCCAGAAGTAGAACAACAGGAGAGGTTAGTCCTGTACGAGAGGGACCGCGGCAATGAAAGTCAGTTGTTGATTAATCAGATGAAACCATGCCGAGGAAAGCTCGCCTGCATGGGACAATATGCCATCAGTCATCTGCTCCAGACCTCAGGGTCATGTGGTCATTTCATGAATGACCCCGTGTTAAAAATGCCCTTTTCTAAATTGATTAGAATGCCACATTTTTGCTCCATGTGCTTTCTAACAGAATTATAATGTTAATTTATTTCAGCCTATACCGAAATATAAAGAAAACGGATGACTAAATATCTGTAACTCAGCTCAGAGTGATCCTAAACCTCATTGAAACTATTTTAAAGGCTTCTCCTCCCACTTGACCCAGTGGATTTCAAAGTGTTTTGTGTCTCTTCATAATAAACTAAACTATAATTTTGCTCTCTAAAGAAATCCCTCTTTGGGTCGAGATTATGAAGGAAATTCCATTACTTCATCTCTTACATATTTGAAGCACTGGCAGATAACGTGGCAGCAGGCTGGCACAGGTTGTGTAGTATACCCGGCTTCCCTTTGTTCTCTTTCTATGCATTTCTGATGAAGTCCATCACAGTGATTTATAATGCTGCTTGTTTGTAGATTATTTCTCTGATCGAATCCCCAATGCACACAGCGAGCTCATTACGGGAGTGTGATGGATGCATTAGCCGGTCTTATTAGATTCGGTGGAGAGTCGACGGGGCCCCGTGTGACACGCAGGTGGAATGAGACGCTGCCCGGCGAGACAGCGCCAGAGAACGAGCTCGGCTGCGGGTGTCCTCGGGCATTATGTCGTAAGATATGAGGTTAGCGAAGAAAATACTGGTTGAAGAAGTAATGTGTTCGTCTCATGAAGACAGATGCATCGAGAAGGAGAGAAACAAACAAGGAGACAGTTTGCAGATTGCCCCGCCCATTGCTTGCAGGTCTATTCTAATCTCACAGCGATGCGTTGACCGACAGTAGACTGGACTGATATTGACTTATCGCTTTCAGCATTTATTGCTTTTGGGCATATATCATAGCACAATAAGGAGACTGAATTGCCGTTTCTTTTGACATCTACTCAGCTTGACGTCGTATTCATGGTAGCTGATTTCTGAGATGACAGAAAATCCTAAAATACGTTGAATTTAACCAGCCGCTGTGGCTAATGGACTTCTTTTTTTTGGAGGGAGGGTGGGAGGTGACAGCCATTTCCAGTGCTGGAGCTAACAGCTAACAGCCATTTCTAGCATTGTAAAAATGTGTTCGCTTCGACCTTTGTGAGTGTTAGCGCCATATTTCGCGATAGTGTCTCAAGGTTTTTCACATCTACGTTTTAAATTTTTTATTATTTAATAATTTGTGTTTGTAAAAGTCTTCTTCAGGAGTGTGAAATTGTTACAGACTTGTTGTCATTTTCTTTGCTGCTATTGTGTACCCAGCTAGCTAGCTATATAGCATACGTACGAAGACATTCTCATTCTGGACTAATTGATTGTTAAATATGCAAAAAAAGAAGTCAAGTAAATTTGAAACTTCTTATAACTTGCATTTTTATACGATCTATAAAGCTAGGAGGAAATGTCACAATGAACAGCAACTTTACTGGTTGCAGTCGATCGTCGGCACAACAATGAACCCTCCTGGCGTTCACGTTAACAGGAACCATTGAACACAACATGATTCCCAGTTGAACCCCATTCATGCAAAGAGTGAAGCAAAAAACAGTTGAGAACACAATTACACCATCAACAAGGCAGGAAAACACACAACAAGACACTTCTGTCTCTAAATCCAGTGCATGCTGGGATGCTCTATATTTGTTTGTGTGGATGTAATTTACAACAATTTGATAATTACTGCAAAAAAATTGAATTAAGCGTTCCTTGGTATATTAAATAAATAATGATTATTTATTATTATTTATATTATTATGTGTTGAAGCTATTTAATTGAGTTATATATGTTTGAATGCATGCATGAGTTAATACAGAATGAAGATATAACACCTGAGATGTCACTCGGTCGTCCTCGCAGGAAGCAGACACAGACGATCAGCAGGGCACGCTGACCTACGAGGAGTTCTCCGTCTTCTACAAGATGATGTCTCTGCGGCGGGATCTGTTCCTGCTGATGATGGCGTACAGCGACAGGAAGGATCACCTGACGGCGGATGAGCTGGCCAACTTCCTGCGCATCGAACAGAAGGTGAGAGGTCGCGCCTCTGCCAGACCGGAGGCAATGAAAGAGTCAGGTGGTGACGTTACACCCAACACGTCCAAACTACTTTCTCCCCAAGAAGCCGTTCAATTTGAGATCCAGCCGCTCAGAAGAGAACGATCGGGTTCCCCGTCTCCCTCCCTTTAGTCCAACATGTACGTTAACTCCCTCTGTCTCAGCTGCCGACCCAGAAGAATCTGCTCCACTAAGCCGATCCATCACGCCGAAAATTGTGTCTCCCGGGAGCCCATTTCTTGTTCTTCACACGTTTTCTCTTTCAGTGTTTTTTTTTTTGTGTATCTGACAATTCCTTTCTTTCTTACACTGCGAAGGTGTCAGTTTTCATCATGCTGCATTTACCGCCTCCTGCCTTTGATACTCGGCATTATTACTGTTCTCAGTCTGTGCTGCTTGCTTGACTGACATGGCTGGTAATTAATTTATAGCAACACAAATATGTTATGAAGACGGGAGATCCGCCTGACTCCATTTAGCATTTACAAGGGGTTTAATACATCTCAAAGGTAAAATGTTTTCTTCATCTCTTTTTCTCTAGATGGCCAACGTGACTCCAGAGTATGTCGCAGAAATCATTGAAAAGTTTGAGATGTCTGATGAGAATAAACAAAGTGGCGTCTTGGGGATTGATGGTAAATTTTACTGTTATTTTATCTCTTTATTTACGCTCCCACAATTCTCTTCCTTCTTTCAACCTGGGCAGTCATTCATCTTACATTAAAATGTAACATATCATTCAGAAAAACACTTTTGCTTATGCATATATGTCCTTAATTTAGTTTTTAACAACCGATTTGCGATGGCACCATTTATTGTGACGTCAACCACACACCTGTAAAGTTTTGTGTTGTCAACTCGGTCCAGAGGCGTAAAGCCCCCCCCCTTCTGACTCTGAACTTGACCTTCACCTTGACCTCAACACACCTCATCACCATTACATGTTTTCTTTTTGAAATACCGTGTTTCAAACCCTGACTTGAAGGATGGCCGTGAATGGTTTGGGACTTTTGTCTTTGGCAAGCGTTCCTCTCACAATTTAAAGTAATGCCGCATACAGCTGGAGGGTGAGCTTAAGGGAGAAGAAGACGGAGTGAGCGAGGCTTGAGGAAGGTGGCTGGAGTGACACAATTGGGAAGTCAGAATGAGGGCGGTGGGAGAGAGAAAATGAGCGTGTGACAGAAACGAGAGAAGGGAGTGTGAGGAAAAGAGATGAGAGGGGTAGGAGAAGGGTGAGACTAATCCTGTTGTTGGAGGCATGAAGGCTAACACTGTGTGTGTCTGACTGATCAGACCAGTGAGCCTGCAGGCCAGGAATATGTTTCAACATCTGTGCACACATGTGACAGCAATGTACAAACAAATCCACATTCACATCTTTTTACATTGTGACAAGCTGTTACCTGCAGTATTTCATGTCATATCCTGTGTACAGGACTTAGCCACCATAGAGAGATCCTGTGTCACTGACTTTCCAGACCAAGAAATCCTTCTTTACACATTTTAAGTCTCCTTTCCCACATTAGCCGTTAGTTTCCCCTTGTCTCCTTTGCTCTCAGGCTTATTTCCTTTTTTTCCCCATGCTCTTGGTATTCTTGTCTCATTTTGTACCCCTCCTCTCTGGATGAAAGCTGCTTTCTTCCCTCTCACTCCTTCTCGTGCTTTTCCGCCTAAAAAAAAAAGTTGGATGTGTGAATTATATCCGCTGTGGCATGGTTTCAAACCCCCGACCACAGCGCTCTGATTTGAATGTGCTTGTCTGTCATCCCCGGAGACAGAAGAGAGACATTAGCTTTCTCTGTTGGAAGCTGTTAGAAGGTGCATGATATGACCTCGAAGCTGGTAGTTTGAAAATGGAACATTTTTGTTGCATTGTTCATTTTTATTCCAAGATATTACATCTAAATGTAGATCTTATGCAAGAGTGAATGTACATTTCATAGCAATACATCCAATACTTTAGTCCGGACTGACACTCAGCAACGGCGTTGCCGTCCGACTGAAACAAATGTTAAATATTCAAAGCAATAAAACATCATTAAAAGAAAGCAATGTTCTTCATCAGTGCCTGTTTTTAGTCTCATCTTATTTTCCCCTCAATAATTGTGTATTTTCCTTCAGGCTTTACAAGTTTCATGCGCAGTCCAACGTGTGATATCTTCAACCCTTTGCACCACGAGGTGAATCAGGACATGGAGCAGCCGCTGTGCAACTACTTCATCGCCTCCTCTCACAACACATACCTGACCGGAGACCAGCTCCTCTCCCATTCCAAGACCGACATGTATGCCTGGGTGCTGCAGTCGGGCTGCCGCTGTGTAGAAGGTATGCATATGGACCTGAGTCTAATGTCACTGCGGATGCATTACGCCTTTAACCCGGAAGACATTTGAAAATGTCACAGTAGAACGTGACACTTTCTGTTTAGGCATTTCAGTTGCTGGTTTCATGGTATCATGCATTACTGACTGGGATACTTCCACACAACAGAGTTGCTTTTCCTATTATGCCAGATCAAAAAGGCAGCTGGAAAAAAATGTCCATTTTAATTGGACAAGAGGATTTTTAATTGCACCAAACTGGCTTATCGCCCTCAAATGGTATGTGCTGAAAGTGGAATAAAACAAACGATGCCGGGGTTGTTTATGGAAGATGTTTTTGTGTCAGAGAATAATTTCACGCCAGAATAAGACACAGCTGAGACGTACATTTCCATTGAAGGAGACCGTCTTTCCAATATTCAAAGATGAACCATAAGAGGAAAAAGGAAGCTGACGACAGTAACATGATGCAGTGTTATTCATGCATCCTTTCTTCCGTTGCTCCCTGCAGTGGACTGTTGGGATGGCCCCGACGGAGAGCCGATGGTCCAACACGGCTACACTCTGACCTCCAAGATACCGTTCAAGTCTGTCATCGGGACCATCAATAAATATGCCTTCATAAATAACCAGTGAGTCAACAGCATCATTGTTGTGTGTGTGTCTGTGCGTGTGATAGCATGTGACTGTTTGTGACACTTTATGGAAATTCGACACTTCCATTATCCCGTAGGTATAGTACTGTGAGAAAATGGCCCAGAATGCCAAATAGAAATGCCATTTTACATATTTCTCCTTCAGTTTACTCGCTCATATAAATATGGCTGAATCATTTCTGGTTGACATACAGGATAGAGCAGATAATATCCTTTACACCAGGACAAATGGCAGAACCGTTCTTCATACACACACACACACACACACACACACACACATGCCCCCCTTATAGGATGGGATATGATTGCATCATAAAAAAAGCGGTAGACTTCTATAATGTTCATCAAACAAGTCTTTCTCACACAGCTTTAAGGAAATATCTCTGAATTTAATGGAAGGATTTTCCGACAATGTTGAACAAAAAAGTTGCAACATTTAGACAGCCAGGTTGCTGTTTTTCAGAGAACACTGATTTCTGGCAGTAATTAGCACCTATTACTGAACCATCTGCTCAGCAGCGTTTCCTCTGGCTCCCCCAGGAGCCACCGTTAGTCTCTGCTGGGGCCAACAATACCCAAACAAAGTGATGAATGATGCAGCTTCCTGCTGTTACATTGGCTCACTTTGACGTCTATTGCAGCTTCTTATAAGTGCAGCATGTGTGTTATAAAAACATTTTCAATAAAAGCAGAATTAGTTCATATATTTCATGTAGTTGAACTAGAAAGTGAAGTACATTTAGCTTTAGCTTGTTGGGAGAATATCTGTGTATCTGTTTGGTTTTTTTAAATCTTCTTTTTTCTAGTTGTCAACTTATAGACATTCATATTCAAAATTTCAATATCGCAGTAAACTACGGTATCATAGGGATGATTCTGCTTTTTGAGAAATGTGCGTATTGGCTTTCTTACAAAGAGTTAGATGGTACGATGGAGACAACTCGCTAACGCGAGCAGCCGCCTAACGTACTATAAACTCGTAACATAAGCTTAACGTAGCATAACGTAGCATTAGCCATACGTAGCGTAAACTAAATGAAATCATTGTCATGTTTTTCTCTTTGGTTTTTGAGCAGGCGACACAAATGTGTTACCGGAGCTTAGTTGGATTTTGGACAACCTATGGACAGACTTCCTCTTTCCATTATTTATGCTAAGCTATGCTAATATGCGAGCTTTAGCGTCATATTTAACTGACAAATGACAGTATTGATCTTATGGGTTTATCAATAAACGTTTAACTGAACAGGAAAGAGAACCAAAGACACACACAACCCACTTCACTTTTTTGTTATTTTCTCTTAACTAATTTCTGAATGTCTTTTGACTCTGCAGATACGATTAGTTTATAAACTGATTATTCAATTAGCCAAATGATTATTTAGTTCATTGAGAAATAATTTGATTGATTTCTCTCAAATTAAAATAATATAGGAATAAAATAATAGAAAAAATAATAGAATATAATATTTAGGTATTTCTATCCTTTAAGCATTTTTTGACAAAATTGCATCATTCTTCTTCTTTTTTTATCCTCGGCGTAACTTTGTATTTCTCTGTAGATTAAATCAAACAACTTATGTTCAATGTCCCCCTGAAAGAAATCATGAAACAGGAATCTCTACATTCTCAAAACGAATGCCTTATTATTTCCTAATCTTTAATTCCCGACAGCAAGAACAGATGAATAAATGTAACATCCCTCCTTCATCTCTTGTCCTCCTCTCTGCTGTTCTCACCTTTTACATTTAGCTGATATTTTATTATCAGTGCCACCTGTTAATATGATTAATGGCGCCTCGGCTGTAATAAAAAGGAGCGATTCTCTGCTCTCTCTCTCTCTCTCTCTCTCCCTCTCTCTCTCTCTCTCTCTCTCTCTCTCTCTCTCTCTCTCTTTCTCTCTCTCTCTCTCCCCCCTCCTAGATGTCAATGTCTGTGTGTCGAAGAGAAATGACTGGATATTGTTTTTTCTATTGTCTTTTGTTTTACTTTGGCGATAGACGTGTGGGTCTCTGTGTGTGTGTGTGTGTGTGTGTGTGTGTGTGTGTGTGTTTGTGTGTGTGTGTGTGTGTGTGCGTGTCCCCCTCAGGGAGAGCTGTCAGTCTGACAAATCTGACATTTGAGCTGTGCTGACGCGTGGCCACAAGTCATTTCACCTTTTTCTAATGAAAACACAGGCACACACACACACACACTACTTTGACACACACACACACACACACCATGCCACAGAGGTGAAGAGGTGTTTATGCGGCTTAATTTAATAATTTACCCTCTCGCTATTCTGTTGGTTGGACCTTAGAAATTGAAGTACACTTAGAGATGTGGCTCATACTCGTATGAGATCAGTTGCATTCAAGACGAGTCTTCCGTGTTACCAGCGATGTAATTTATAGAAATCTGAATTGATTTCCTTCTTTTCTTACAGGTACCCAGTGATTCTGTCCATAGAGAACCACTGTAGCATCCAGCAGCAGAAGAAAATTGCTCAGTACCTGCGAGAAATCTTTGGAGACAAACTAGATGTGAGAGATGCACTGAGCAGAGATGCAAAAACACTCCCCAGCCCTCAAAGCCTGCAGGGCAAGATACTCATCAAAGTAAGAACACATCTGTGGATACTGCTGATGGAGGGTGGACTGAAAAATAATTGTTAATTTGCTTGCAAATCAAACCATCTGCATTGCACGTCTCCATTTCCTTTCCGTTATTTGAGTGAAGGAAGCAGAGGACCATGTTTACTTACTGTATGTGTGAGACGGGGAGAGGGAGAGGAACTGCAAGGCAGCTAATAATTGCACATAAACAGATGAAGAGGAAAAAGGGAGGACAAAACTAGGTCATTGTATGGTGGGGAAAGGAGATAAGGACGAGATGCTGGCATAGGATAATTACAAAACAGATTGCTGGTTTTTTATTTTTCGAACACATCCATGCACAAACAGGAAAACACACACAGCACAAACACAACCTGCAGTCAGCTGGGGCTTTCAAACTATTAATTGCTGCTAGTCTAACTAACCACGACAAATGGATAACATATTTAAAGGGATTGCATTCCACGAGACACGGTGGTACCCAGCAGAGTTTAAAGTTTAGCTGTGAGGTTAGCTTTTTTTAGATTTGCCCACCAACCGCCACAACACCCACTGCCCGTGACTAGCGTGGCAATCCCGGGGGTGGACATATTTGCACACGTGTCATGGCTAAGAAGGCTGCTTTCCGCTTTTCCGCTGCTCCTCCTCGTCCCTCCTCTTCAGAGAGCGAGGCAGGAGCAGCTTTTAGTCATTGCAGGTCGCCACGTTATGCCGTATTATGCTGAAACGAGGCCTCGGTGACGGGTCCCTTCGAGCCTCTGGAGCGCTCCTCTCCTAAGACGTTGTTGTTCAAGACAACGTCGCGGCTTGCTCTAACCTCAGCTCAGAGAGCGTGTGAAATAATCCCCCTGCCGGTGCTCCGTGGTGACCGCAGAGGAGGCTTCACTCAAACCAAATCCCACCCCACGCCGGGGGCAGGGAGGCAAAGCTCCGCGATGCTTTGCACAATTGATGCGAAGGCATTATATTTTGAGTGCACGGCCCTCATCAGACACACTGAAAAGATGTTTGTGTGCTTCGGGGTGGCGCGGTCGGTAAAGCCCTATCCGAAAAGCGCTTTGCCGGCTTTGTGGTTGCGTCTCTCGAGCCTGGAGGTAGGCGGGAAGAGACCCCCCCCCCCCTCCACTTCCACACAGAGTACCTGCGCTCTGCAGGGGAAGTGCTGAGGACATATTCACGGCAGCGACGCGGTTGACTTGTCTGTTTTAGACGTTTCTATTTGTTGGCCGTAACGGGCTTTGATGACTGGTGAGAAAGGTGTGTGTGAAGCGGTTGTGTAGCGCCTGCCCCACAGTGACATGATCATCCTCAACAGGAATGAAAACCCAGCATGTGTTTTTTGTTTTAATACAAGCTTTCACTTTGACAGACTCAGAGTCAGAATGTCCTCGCAAAAAAAAGATGTTGTTCAGAAACAGAGAGCATCTTGTTGGTCAAAAGCTTTCAGCGTTCATGGATTTTGTTTTATTTTTATAAGCACAAAATCAAATTGACTTTATCTGTAATGGAAAAAATAGCCATCATTTTCCCCGGGACAAAAGGAGCTCGGGCTTTGTCCCTCTCCAGCCAGATGTCTGGAAAGTGAAAGAGCATTATTGATTTTCTATAAAGACCTTTACTCCTCTACCACTTTCCCTCCATCTCTCTTCCCCCTTCATGCCCTCGTTTGAGAGCCTTTAACCTCTCTCCATCCCTCAGCGGAGCAAAAGAGCAGAGAGCCACAACGCAATAAAGAAAAATGGCCTCACATTTTTGACAGTCACAGATATAGAAGGAAGAGGAGATAGACAGCTGGTGGCAGTGGTTGTCACAAGGGCGGTGATGTCAGCCCGTGAGACACTCGATGTACTGCGGGGAAGTCTGCCATTGATTTTGGAGGAACCTTAGAAAATCTCGACTCCCACTCACACCTTCAGAACGATCCACTAATGGGCTTCCACGCCGCTGGAAAGGCTGCTCGGGAGCTTCGAGGAGAATCTGTAGCAGATTGTATAATTTGGTGTTTGTGCACACACAAGTGTGTGTTTTGTACACTCTTGTGTGCTTCTATACGGCAGTATTGGCTTTCACTCTGCCTAAAAATACTGAGAAAGGTGTCACATAACAGAGATCACTTCAAGGTGCATGTGTGCCGTTACATAAATAAGTAAAACATGCTTTCAGGCGCAACCTGCGTGGGCTTTCTAGTATGTTAGAGACGATCTGAAGACATGTGCATGCTTTAAATGTTTGTCTCTGCTCAGCTCTTTGTCTGTCCTCTCTCTCTCCCTCCCTCTCTCTCTCTCTCTCTCTCCAGGGGAAGAGTCTGCCTGCTTATCTGTCTGCAGACGCCGAGGAAGGCGAAGTGTCTGATGATGACAGCGCTGATGAAATTGAGGATGACTTCAAGCTTAAGAGCAGTAATGTAAGAGAGAGGATTGTGGCTGTAGATATGCACACAGCAATGCTTGAACAAGCGAGTCACGGACAGACACGTTGCCTCACGGTAGTATTGTCATTCATAGGCCAGTCGTGCCCATCAATGGAGGTTTCTCTCTTTATTTTTGGCATTCATTTATTCACTATTATCATCAGTCAGACAGCGATGTGCAATGGCAGGGTAACCAGCCGCTCAGGCAGGCCGTTTTAATGTAATAATGCAATGTATTGTGTTTTTTTAAAATGGCTGCATGTTGATTTTCATGTACCTGTCTTTCTACATCAGATTAGATTTGTCTTTATTCGTCCCGCAGTGGGGACATTTGCAGGTTACAGCAGCAAACTTGAGGTAAAGGTTCACACAGGAGAGAAATACAATTAAATACAACAAGTAATATAAATAAATAGTAAGAAAAACAGTAAAGAATGCACAAAAACAATATTATATATACAAATTATATATACAGACAAAATACATGTATTTATATTGCACACTTGAGGTGATTCAAATATTTTTATTTATTTTATTTTTTTTACATGCTTTAGAAAACCACTGAATTTATTTTTAATAAAAATGTATTCTCTCACAAATTAGAGCAATATTTTGCTAAATATAGATTATGAGTGAAACACAACTCTGCTTTTTGAACTTTTGATTATTATTTTTATTCTGTACCTTTACAACAGAATGCCTTTTAAAAAAAGAAAGACATGAAAATAACTCAGTTTAACCTTTAATCCAAACTGCTGTCTGTCTCTCTCTCGCTTTATTTTCTTTCTTTTCTTTCTTTTTCAGTTATTAAACAGCTGCTTAATCCATAATGTTAATGATATTAATCCGTCCGTTACACGGGATCTTAACGACATTGTTGTGCACAATGACTTCAGTAATTGGGCTATTAATGTTGGATTTACTGATCTTCACTGCAGTGAAGTTTGGGAATAATCAATGCTTCATGCTTACATATATATACAAGCATCTAAAGTTGTTTTTAATAGATGAGCAGCTCAGAAACATGTAAGACGTGCCAGAGGATCTCATCGCTGCTTGTTGTATGCAAATCACTCCTAAACTTGCTTTGTGCCACTTTCATAATCATTCCTAATCCTGTTTATTTATTCCTTTATAGTGCCAGGGTCCTCCTCACCACGTTTAAAGAAGGAAAACACCCAGTTCTTTTCCAGATGGTTGGGTTGTGTAACAGAATATGGCATCATTCTTCCACATTTAGCTGGAGGCACGAGGCTGCAGATGCCACTTATGATCATTGCCATTTTAATAACAGGGTGGTGGCAGGTTTTCACTGATGAGAGCTTTTGTATTGAGCTCATTAAACCAAAATACTTTCACAGCAGTCACAACTAACGTCGCATTAATATTGTGCTCAAGCTTTTGTCTAATAGTGATAAACTGAGTGACTTGTATATTGTTGTAAGATAAGATAAGATAAAATAATTCTTTATCAGTCCCTCAGTGGGGAAATTACAGGATTACAGGAACACTGCTCACAAGTAATAAGATAAAATAAACAAGTAATATAAATAAACAGTAGAACGGTAATAAACAGATTAAGGATTGAAGAAGAAAAAAATTTGCAGTAAAATAGAAGAATATGAAAATTACAGTTGTATTCTCCCACTTGTACCACTTATCATGTCTCAAATCTCAATTCATAGCTCACAACAGATGAAACTACTCAGCGTCTGTCCTATAGACAAGTGCGTGGTTTTGGACACAGCTTGTGTGTCTGTATAGTTGTAATGTTTGTCATTTTAGACTCGCGCCATTGAAGTACAATGCAGATTATTGTTATATGTTTATTTTCTAAATTCAAAATGAAAGAAAGCTCACATTAAGCTTTCTCAGCACACACAGGAACTCAGAGTCGTCGAAACTTTGTTCTATTCAATATTACGCAGAAAATATAATGTAAAATATAGATAGCACATCTATGCGTCTCCATCTGCAGCTCTGAACTGCTGCTGGAGTGAACGCTGTTGTCTACGGGCCGCGCTGCCGTTGCTGTCGCGCTGCCGTTGCTGTCGCGCTGCCGTTGCTGTCGCTCTGCCGTTGCTGTCGCGCTGCCGTTGCTGTCGCTCTGCCGTTGCTGTCGCTCTGCCGTTGCTGGGTTTTGGTTGACCGCGCCTTCACATCCGTCATCGTCGTGCGCCGCTGTACCAAGACGCTGCGACACTGCGTCCTCTTCCTGCAATACGTGTGTTCTTGCGTCCGTCTTGAAAATGACCTCCGTACTTACCGGCTCCCTTTCCCTTTTCCTTACGACTCTCCTTCTTTCACGCAGGACAACGGGCATCACCAGGTGGAATCTCACATCAGAAAAAAGCTGGACTCTCTGCTGAAGGAGTCTCGGATCGGGGACAAGGAAGATACAGACAGCTTCAGCATCAGAGCGCTGCTCAGGGCGACTCACCAGGGTCTCCAGAAGAACCTGCGGCAGGTACACCACCCGAGGCTTTGTGTAGAGCCGCGTGCAGAGGATAGGAAGCGAGAAAGCAAAGGGAGGGTTGGGGAGTAAAACTAGGCCACGCTGTTAGTCACAGACGGAAGTGGGGAGATAAAAGAGTGGACGAGTTACAGCAGCACTCACAGGTCAAACACGCTCACTGAACAATGTAAAAGTGCAGTTGAGCAGCGCCTCCTCAGGCCGGTCTGCAGGGACTCCAGCGTTCCCAGCTTGGCGTTGTTTTGATCCAAAGCGTGTCAAAACCGACCGAAAGTGAGGAGAAACTAAACGTCTGCAGTGTTACTTAATATTTAATTTCCCAGCTCGCCTCCTGTGCTATTTTTAGAAGCTTCGGTTTCCTGACAGCCATTTTAATGTCGTGGGTGTGCATCAGGGTTTCCTTTTCTCTTCGCTCTTTCCTTCTTTGTTGGTGATCCCCCTCCCATCGATCTGTCTCTGACGCCTTCTTTCTCCCGGTCTTCCTGACTGTAATTTTCCTCTTCTTTTTTTTATTACCAGCTTCTCTCTATTTTCTCATTTCTCACCCACTCTCTTCTTCTGCTTTTGTGTAGCTAATGTCTGATGCAGCCCCGCTAGCTATTGAGCTCCAGGGTTCATGTGTGCTCATGTGCACCGAGAAAGATAAAGGTGCCATCTGGCACCAAAAATAGGTTTTTAGAGTCATGTGACAGGAGAACCATTTCTGGTTCCACGAAGAACCTTTCGGACCGATGGTTTTGTAATGAACCATTTCCTTAAACAATTCTTTAAAATATGTTTCAGGAGGTTCAAATAGAACTTCAAAGCACCAGAAAAGGTGCTTCGAAGAACAATACAAAAATGATTATTTGATGAAATTCAAGGTTCTCTAAGAACAAAGCAAACCACTCTCCAATAACTCAAACATGAACTAAACCAATCCTTTAATATCCCAAAGAATCATATGACAAATGTGTAGAACTATCCAATTGATGCAATGGTCCTTCGTGGAACCACACAGCCGTTTAAAGAACCCGTTAGGAAGCGTTATTGTTCTACCTGTGGGAGGGATTAGACTCTCATCCAATGATCCACACACATGGATGTAAACTTGCACACGAACAAACACCCATCACATAATGTGTGTTCTTGTCTCCAGAGCTCCAAAGGGGTTCTGAAGAAATCCCAAAGCAGATCCTTCATCACGACGCTGAAACAAAAGGTGAGGAGAAAGAGAGGTTTCACTTTTTGTGCTCGATTCTTGAGTTTTTTCTGAGGTTTCAAATGGCAAATGCAGGTAATAAAATACTTCACGCTCCACTGCTTCTGATGATTCGGACGTAGACGTAGTCTGCAACTTGACACGAGTTGGTGACTCTAGTGTTTTTGCTATACGTTCCCGTCACACTTTCCTTAACGGAAGCAGAAAACGTGCTTCATTGTTCTGCTGTATATCAAAATTAAGATTCCTACGTATCTTTCAATCCCACACTGCAGATCAATGCATTGGACGTGTGCGTTATTCGTGTGTGTGTAAATTACAGACGCAGAGCATGTAGCCGATATGATTCAGTTCCTCACTAAATGTGTTTTTCTCTCACAGTGAAATTGATTAAGATGTTTTCTGTTCCTTCAGGGTTTTTCTTGAGATGCATGTTGCATCGATCCCTTCCTTTTATTCATTTGACAATATGGTATAGGTCTGGATATTGCTGGGGGTTTCTGTTCAAGACATGTCCTTTACATTCCCTCATTTCTCAGCCGGATTATTTCCTACTCTGTTTTTCTCCATTCATTTGCACCATTCCACCTTCCCTCTACTCTCTGTGCAGTTTACCCACTCGCGTCTCCTCTTCATTCTTTTATGCCTCCCTCTTTGCATATAATGCATCCTCCCACGTGTGCGTGTATATGTCTGCTACACGGGTGCATGTGTTGGCAACCGGCCTAAAACCCGTAATTACAGTGACCCTCATCCGCTCCTCCACTTTAGCCCTAGTAGAAATATTGAAAATGCGCACTTTACCAAATATAATTACATAGGGTTTACCTAAAACAACTACAACAACACATACAATTAGCCAAAGACACATTATCAACCATGAGCACTGAAGAACACTTTGCTGTGAGCTGTGTGTAGGCAGTATCACACATTTATCAGGACGGCAACTAAAGACAAGGATGTACCCAATGCCTTTATTCTAGTGTGTGTTTGTTTATATATATATATATATATATATATATATATATATATATATATATATTCATGTATATATATTTGTGTGTGTGTGTCTCCATTGTCCAGAGGCACTCCAAATCCAGGCTGTCATGTCAAAGCATGGACAAGGAGGAGGACGTTCAGGAGGGGTCTGGGAGGGAGGCCGGAGGACAGTTCAACAGGTAACCTTTGACCGGCTTCACCACAACACTGACAGCTGGGAGGTTTGATAGTTGCTGACTGCTGGCAGCACTGAACGGTCCAGGGCATCAGCAGGGCCATGCTAACCGCTAAAGCTACCTCCAGCATTCATTTATGTTTGAGGTACCGCAGACTGCAAAGAAAGGGCAGACTGGTTGGTTCCCCCTCCTCTTATGTGTCATATTTGATATGTTTACATTAAATGAAGGACAGGCTGTGTTTACTCTGCGAGCCTTGCTGCTTGATCACAACGTCCCGCTCATACAAATTGGATATATGCACACATGGAAGAGACCCACAATAGAATTCAACATATCCGATCACATCTTTTTTTTCACGCCCCAATCCCGTTGTTATTAAACAAACAAACACAGGGAAAACAGATGAAACCCTGAATATATCCTCGTTCTTTCATACACACACCTCTTTCATGTGTTTTGTTTTTTCGTGAGTATTTATTGGGCGAGAAGTATGTAAATTCAGCTGTCTTTTCCTCCCTTAGTCTCTCTTTGTCTATCACGGTATCTGTCTTTGTTACGGTTGCATAATATTAATACATGCATGTCACAGTGCAGATTATGGCGAGCATGCGTCTGTGTGACTGACTTACTGATTGCAAGCGTGTGCGTGTGTGTGCGTGTGTGTGTGTGTGTGTGCGTGTGCGTGTGTGTGTGGATCCACGTCATGCACTCTGGTCCCTGTAAAGCTTTTTGCTTTAGAAGCTCTCTCCTTCAATGATGGACAATCGTCTTGCTTGCTTTGCAACTGTAAAATCTTCAAGCACGTCTTCCTGCTTTCCCGTATTTAAAAAAAAAAAAAAAAAAAAAGATCTCACTTATGCTCCTCTATGTCCTCTCTCGCAATTGTCTTCTGTCGTCTGGCAATCATTGTAGGTGTGGCAGGAAGAGGAAGACGATGAAACTGAGTAGAGATCTGTCAAACCTGGTGGTGTTCACCAACTCCGTCGCCTCCCAGGAGTGTCTGAATGAAGGTGAAGCGCCTTCACACAGCTCTGGCACCTTCACACACACACACACACACACACACACACACACACACACACACACACACACAACCGTCACAACAGTCACACCTGGAAGATATTTTCCCGACTAACCCTCCCTTCTCTTCAGGTACTCCAGGTGACGTTCTTTCATTCAGCGAAACCAGAGCCCAGTCGCTGGTCAACCACAGAGCCGAACAATTCCTGGCTTTCAACCAGAGGCAGCTGTCCCGGATTTATCCCTCAGCCTATCGCATCGACTCGTCAAATTTCAACCCCCAGTTCTACTGGAACGTGGGTTGTCAGTTGGGTAAGTCGTCTGTCTGTCGCTCCAAGCTTCTGACGTGTACGGAGGTTCACTGTTAATGACAACGCCGGATTCCTTCCCTTCAGCCGTACTTGTCATGACACATTAACTAACACTCCATACGACACACACACACACAAACACACACACACATTTCATCTGTAGCCTGCCCACCACACAAATAATTTACAGATATCACATGTGTAGTTTGCCAGTGAAGGTAATTGGTAATTGCACATGAATACGCAAAATATGTGCTTGTGCTGTGTGTATCTGCATGTCGTGTATAATTCAGTATGTGCAAGTATGTTTGTCGAGCTGCAGTTGGAACAGGACATTTGGAGGATTTGGGAGAAATACATGAATAAATAAAAAGACAACGGCAAAAAAAATCTGATCGTTATTATTTGTAATCTTTGCTGAAATGAGCAGCGTCAGGAAATCCAAGATCCAAGGAATCCCTGCCGGTCACTGCCAATTAAAAAAAAGAAGAAAAAAAATTGAATTCAGAGAGCAGTATTGGTCTCTTCATCTCTATGAAATGTCTGTCAGGTGCTCAAATAGAAACCGTTACAACGGAGAAAGGAAGTCAAACTGATAAATGAAAAGCAAACACAGAATAATATTGAAGCAACTGTGAATCTACCTTTTAGTTTCCTTTTCCTTGTTGCTGGTTCCCTTCCTCATCTGTGTTTTCTAATTACGATTTCAAGGTTGTGTTCACTCACAGTCCTAATGAATAAATCTCCTCATATCATTGTTGTTCCCCATCGTTGAGCATTCTCTCTGATTTTCACAGTTTATGTATAATAAAAAAACTATGTCTGGATAAGAATTGAAGATAGTGGAGATTCAGTGACGTTTGGTATCTTAAGAAGTGTTTCTCCTTCAGTTGCTCTGAACTACCAGACAGAGGGCCGGATGATGCAGCTCAACAGAGCCAAGTTCATGGTGAACGGAGGCATCGGTTACGTCCTCAAGCCCCCTCCCATGTGTAAAGGTGAGGCGACCGACAGGCCGCACACACTCACACCAGCACCCAAACATGCAAGTCCTTGTTTATTCAAACAAGTAAAAACTGATGTGAAGATCAAGGTGTCTGTGTTGCGATAAGACAACAACAGCAGGTTAGTTACAGAAATGTGTTTGTACATAGGATATTCTCACCTTTCTATTTAATTAATATTGTATTTGACAGGAACAATGCGAGAAGATTGGACTGTAGGAGTGATGACATGAATCAAAGTTATTCCTCTGGTGTCTTTTATTCCTTTAAGGCTCCTTCAACCCGTTCAGTGACGACCCGCTTCCCGCTTACCCCAAGAAACAACTCATCCTCAAGATCATCAGTGGACAGCAGTTGCCCAAACCACCAGACTCCATGCTGGGGGACCGTGGAGAGGTATAAACACACACACACACACACACACACACACACACACACACACACACACACACACACACACACACAAACGACTATTGAAAAATGTGCAACTTGCTTTCAGCTGCAAATATATTCAGCATCATAAAATAATATACAATTCATGTTTTTTAACCTCTTTTCTCTTATCAGATTATCGATCCATTCGTGGAAGTAGAGATCATCGGCCTGCCAGTTGATTGCTGCAAGGAACAGACGCGAGTTGTTGATGACAACGGTTAGACACACACAGACTTGAACAGCGTCACAACGCCTGGCACTGAACCACTGAGGAAGAGCACGTTTTAGAAAGTCGCTCGTGGTGATGAACCAACAGAACGTCTATTTGAAGAAAGCTGAGCCGTCGTTAATGCCATTAGTGACACTTGAGCTGTGGCTGCTATTGCAAGTCAAATTGTGAAACGGGATAAATCATTTTATTGATCACATTTAAGGAATGGCAACAACCTCTGCACACCGTTTACCTATAAAGCTTAGATCATTACCCGGCAGGGCGGAGGTGGAACCACAACAATATTATACGAATAGTGAAATACATAATTTTACAAATCACTACCTCAATCTCTTTCATTTTTTAGTTATTTTTGTCTCGTATACTCTATATGTGTTTTGATGATAATGAAACAAAGCTAAACAAAGTGCGTTTTTCTCAGGTTTTAATCCAGTATGGGAGGAGACTCTGTCCTTCACACTTCACATGGCTGAGGTGGTTCTGGTGCGTTTCCTGGTCTGGGACCATGACCCAATTGGAAGAGACTTTATTGGTCAACGGACTGTTGCCTTCAGCAGCCTGATGCCTGGTACGTGCAGCAATCCTCAGTGTTTTCAGCTTTCCTTGGGAACAAAATTAACTTGTTGTGTGTGAATAATATGAACTTAAGAGGGAGTACAACGTGGCACTGCGAGTCACAATCATTATAGTTTTGCTATTTAATGAACACCAACGGACCGACAGACTTACAATTAAACACATGATTTCCCTTTAAGGTTTTGGAAGGGCTGCGGTTGTGGGGCAAGTTATCTAGTGAGCCGTGATTTGTATGTAAAAGACCTTTGGCTTGTTAGGTTATTTGTGTTGTTCACATCCATCAGAGTAGTCCCTGAACTCTCAATGCCCTCTCCGCAGGCAACTACCACGCAATCACCAGTCTGATGACAACCCACATCTTTCTTTAAACCACTCTATGGCTCACTCTATCCCACTCACACGCTTTCTCTTTTCATCTCAAACAACAGGTTACCGACATGTTTACTTGGAGGGGCTGACAGAGGCGTCCATCTTTGTGCACGTGTCGGTGCACGATGTGTATGGAAAGGTGAGTGCTGGATCCTGGTCTTCATTGGAGCATTGCCCCTGTGACCCACTTTTGTCAAGCAGAAAGAAATGTGTTTCCCTCAACACATGTATCTATTTAAGCCCCATCCTTTGTCTTTCTAGTGGAGTCCTCTAGTCCTGAACCCCAGCTTTACCATTATGCACTTTCTAGGATCTAACAAGGTATCCTGATGCCCAGAGGCTCTGTGTGGTGCTGCATGAAACAGCAATGCATGATGTAAAAGTGCAGATTGTGTGTCTCCATATCTCTAATGACATGTTTGTGTGTTACGTTGAACCACTGAGGAATAAAGTTAGCTAATAACCTCATCATTATGAAAACTCGAACAACAACAAAAATCAACTGAGGTTGTCTCATTTTCAACAAAGACGGAATAATTGCAAAGGAAGCCGGCATTCCTAATCCTCAATGGGTTCTTGCACAGTGTCGTGGTTACCTCAGGTGTGAGGGTGCCATCTGTAGGCAATTCATTTAATAGCATGCACTTGTTATTAGCTGTGAGTTAAGTTCAGTACTTGGTATGTATTTTGACTGTTCTCATTGAAGTTGACACTTTAACTTCAAACTGTTTTGTCCAGTCTTTGTCTGAAGTGCACCGTTGTTGTTAATGTGTTTCTGAGTGGCACGTCTCGCTTCTTTCTTGTTATCTTCCCCCCCCCCCACACTTCTTATTTCTTTCCTGTTCTTTTTCCTGCTGCCCTCAGGGTCATCAGCTGCGAGGTATCCGGGGTTTGTTTAACCGCTCGTCCAAGTCCTGTGTGGACACGAACTCCGGCGGCCCCCGGAAACGCTCAATCAGCGATCACCTCCTCCGGCGCACAGCCAGCGCCCCGGCAAAGGGTCGGAAGAAGACCAAGATGGCGCTGTCGGAGTCAGTGGCTTCAATATCAGAGCAAAAGAACGGCTTGGGCGCAAGAGCGAGAGCGAGAGGAGAGGGCATGTCAGGGAAGGAAGTAGGTGTGGAGAAAGGTTACGAGCCGCGTGGGCCCCTCATCCACAGACCCATGTCCATGCCCTTAGACCGGCTTCTGCAAGGGCAGCTGTCCCTCTGCTCCCCAGACAAGGAACAAAGTGACATGGGCTCAGACACGGTCATCGGTGGGTATTTTTCATCATCACAGTCAAAGAATTAAGTACTTTTGGAATTATGCAAATACACCCAAATTACCTCTATTTAATAAGCAAAGGAAATTTGTACAATTCGTAACCAAGCCACATCAATCTGATGATTCACGATCTGATTAATAACAGAGTCACTATTGGCTATGAAAACAGTTGTGCTGTTTTATTCAAGTAATTTCTTTAAGTGCTACTTTCTTTGTGATAAAATGCTTAGAGTGTCTGAAAGCAGCATTTTGCATCGACTGGTTTTGCACATTGAAAAGTGTTTGTTTTTTTTCAAATTTCACTCCTTTGCTTTACATATTCTGCTACAGCTATCTAAAATCCATGTACAATATCCATGTGAACTGACATACCTTCTCTCCATGATATCTTAACATGCCTTTTCTGTCCTATCTTCATTTGTTGTGCTTTTTTATAGTAGAGAACTGACTAGGATATTCCAGCAGGTAATCTAAAATATGTATTGTCTGAAGGTTGCATCGTCCAAAAACATACCAGTATTGCGTCCACCCAGTGTATTTTGTCCAAAAGTGGTCTGAGAAATATATTGCTGTCATGAAATCCCATTTGACCATCTCTTTCCTAATCTGATATCCTCAAACATGGATTCTTCTTTTTTTATTTTACCTCATTTCCCACTTTCCCTTCACCGTTGTACTTGGTAGTCCATTTGTCTGTGTATTGCTATTGCGTTGTATTGGCTGGACTGTTTATTGTTGTCATTTAATTGTTGGTTGGCTTAGTGTTCTACATCAAATGGTGTATATATGAGCCTATCTTTATTAATCTATTGTTCAATTATCTGTGTCCACAGGAGCTCGCCCCTTCAACAGACCCAGGTCTTCTTCTTTGGACCCTTTCATTGAATCCTCATTTTCTATTGAACCAAACATCTCTTCCCCTTCTAAGACATACATCAATAGACATGAAGACTTTGACCCATCAGAGGAGACTTCTTATCTGGTTATTGGTGGAGGCAAAGAAAGAAAGGAAGAGGATTATGCCAATTACCAGTCAGAAGACAATAGAGTCAAATCAAAGAACATCACCACAGGAGCAGAGAAAAGGTGTTTTGTTTCGCCTTCTAGGAACAGCCAGATGAGATTAGATAAAGCAGAAACATCATCAAACAGCACAACATTTACAGTTGCAACTTCCATCTCCTCATCCTCCGCCCCCTCCTCTTTGCCCCCTCTTTCCCCCGTGAGTCTGGACTGTGATCTGAAGAGTCCGAGCTCTTTGCATGACAGCACTATCTCCAGACTCATCGACGCTGTGTCTTTAGGCAACGAGCAAGACACTTGTGGCTCTATTTCTGCTCTGATTGGTCAGTTTGAAAGCTCTGTTGACCAAAGCAAATCACACACATTGTCTCATCTTAACAGCCCGGTCCATCATTCAAGCCACATGCCTACCACCCCCATCACACTGCATGATGTAAGGTCACCTCTGAAGACCACATCGACTAAAAAGAACCGCTTAACTCCCCAAAAAGTAGCTGAAAAAACAAAGCATGAAATCCAATCACCACACACGATTTCCGAGGCAGGAGCAACCGCTCCAGCTCTCCTCTCCAGCCCAGAAACCGCTGAGCTGGAGGAGGTCTACACCATTCTTGATGAGGAGGTACTGTCGCCTGTATCAGTGTACAACCTGAGAAAGCAGACGGTCCATGTTCAGACAGACACGAGGGAGAGCACACCTTTAAATAGCTTGTGGTCCTCTCCAGCCAAGGTGGTCCAGGGTTTAGGGAAAAGGCACAATCTGAGCTGGGATGACGTGAACAACAAGAGGGGCGGGGCTGAAGAAAGTGAGGAGGCAGAAGAGAGTGTGTACGAGGAGGTGTATGATCCACCAACACTATCGTCAGTACCAGGAATCGAGCAAAGTACTTCTAAAAGGTACACAGGCTCTTCTGTGAACAATAGCTGTTTCCAGTTTCCCCATGACTCAGCTGGAAATGCTTTCACAGAAGTGGAGATAAATGTCGATGAGGATCCATTGGAGATGATGACCTCGCCGAAACATGGCAACCAATGGGAGGGACTTATAAGTCCAACCAAACGGCATGCTATTTACCAAAATCACGAGTCCACTCCAAAGCACTCCCAACAAAAACAGCCTTTGTCATACCGTGATCCTCAACAGCAGTACCCGTCGCATGTATTTTTACAGCGTCCCCCTCCAATGAATCAACCTTCCTCTCAGCTGGCCAATCGCCACCAACACCAGAACAACTCCCAGGCTTCATCCTTTCACAGACCCGTCGACTCTCGATCTTCGACCAGCTACTCTGTTCAGCAGGGCAAATCTGATGCCTTGAACAACAGCAATGACTTCAGGAGTTCCTACGCACAACAAAGGAGCTACAGCAGCCAGAACATGAACAGGTCCGATCAAGAGAAGCTGGGGTTTAAACAAATGGAGATGGAGCAAGGAAGGTCCTTCTATAATTGTATCTCCTCTTCTGACAAAAAAACCCCTGGGCAATCTGCTGCGTCTGCAAACATTGGGAGAGAGAGAGGCCTGTATTCCCCTTCTTCAGACTGCGATGCCGTGTACAGCCAGCTGGACTATGACTGCATTACGCCCTCGTCAGAGTCTTCGGCTCCTCCAAACACCCAGCAAACACAATCATACACCCCGACTCATTCCCGGAACCAAAACATTGCCCTCATCACCACGAGACACCAAACACACCCTGAATCCAGAGATCTTCTCCTCTCTAACGTAGGCCCTACACCAACACGACCCGAGTTTGTTACCAATGACACCACCGCCCCCAGTCCATGTAAATCCAAGTCCCTAGGAGACCTGACCTCAGAAGATATTTCATGCAACTTCCAGAGCAAATACCACATTATAAGTCGCAGTTTCATCACTCCCCATATGAGAAAGCAAAAGAGGATGGGCACCATGGGGGAAGTCACTTTCCAATCACAGTCTTGTGATCCACTCACAGCACAGCTGCGTAGGCTAGTCAGTCTAGAAGGGGACGACAGTGACAGACCTGAGCCTCCTCTGTTGCATCAGGAAGCGAAACCCCCACTGCCACAGCCACACACAGTAACACGTGCAGCCTCTGTAGATGATTCCCCTCCTCTCCTCACCCGTCGCCTATCTTCTCGGAGCCAAAGTCGAGTGCGCCACATTAACAACCGCGCTCGTGAAAAGCTGCAAGAGGCTCTAAAGCCTCGGGCAGGCGGGGTGATCAACAGCACTGCCGGCATTGGTGGGGTTGTGCTGAGGAATAAACCAGCCTCGCAAAATCCACCAGCAAACAGACACTCCACTGGTTCTTACATAGCGGGCTACCTGGGTCATCTGGAAGACAGGGGACTTCCTGAAGGAGCTTGTACATCATTGCGTTATGGAAACGGGGATAATTTTGGAGATCACTTCTACACAGATGACTCTCTTCCACCTGCTGACTCCCACCACTCCGAACCTGAGGTCTACTTTCTGCTCAGACTGTAGCTCTGACCATCACCTAAAATTAGGTTATTGATCACGCTGTGACTCTTGATGATGTTCAATGACACAAAAAGCCAGAAGATCAAGGAAATATATATATACTAGCCATTGTTTTTTCCCATGTTCAAAGACCAGTAGGTTTCCATCATGACAGTGAATCTTATTCTGGGCTAATTCTAGAGAAAGATATAGTCTGTACAATGTATGTCAAACATCACTTGTAACCTATAGCTGGATCTGACAGCATGAACTTTGTGTATGAAATGCCCTCATTTCAAGTGAATGGTCTTTCTAGTGTGGCAGTGTATTGTCTATTCTGCTTCATGTGTAAATGTACTTGGGAACTTTGATTTCCTCCAGGCTTCCTCGACTGATTGTACAGATACTTGTTATCTTTGTCCCTGTGATGTACTTTCCAAACTGCAAACTTTGACTATGAAGCAAAAAAAAGAATTGGGTTTCAAGCAGAGAGGGAATGTCTTTCTTTGTATCATTTGAATGTGTAGTATAATCAAACAGCTCTTTTAATAGATGGGGTCCAAGGACAAAATGTAAGTCTTGCTTCTCTTTTCAGTGGTATTTCTTCATGTGTGATGTGTGTAATATTTCTGTCATTGTTTTAACATGGAGATGGGTTTTGGTTGAGAATTCGAACTGAACATGTTTGTTTGTGCATGTTACCTGTGAACATGTCAAGCATGACTATGCACCAACTCATGAAATAGATGTTGCATCGCCGAACAACATTTGCACAGAACAAATAGCTGCATTGGATACAAGAGGACGAAGGCTTGTTTGTATTAGGTGCAATACAGTACATTAACTTCCTTACTTGGACTTGTTGCTCTCTATGATTTGTAGGATTTAAAAACATGATTGCAAATTTGAAAGATTTGGAGTTTAAAAGTCTTATTTTTATAATTGCTTTGATACAGACTGCAAAAATAATCTCTTGTTGGTTACGGTTGTTTTATTTTGTATAACTTCATGGAATGAAAAAACACAGTGACAACCACACAGGGCCAGGCGGGGGAGGGGGGCAAAGCAGCAGTCTGTTTTCTATTGTTACAGTGTTACGCCATCCTATTTTCTTTGTATTGTTGCTCATCGGCGAACTCTGAGCATTTTCCTACCAATGCAATAAAATATTGAAATATTTGATTTCAACATATTCTATGTTTATTTTCTGTTACACTCAAAAGGCTCCACAGAATATGATTAATGAAGCTCAAAATCAAGTCATTGAAGTTCACAAACAGCCTGATATTTCCCCATATGCCACCTCCACCATAATGTGATGTAATTGCTCATGAAATGACTGTATAATAGAGCTGACTAACAGCACACCTGTTGCTCTGGGCATACAATTCCCCGTACCAGACTGCCGCACTTTGGTATGTTGTAGAGATCAATCACAGGACAATATTCCTTGTAAATAGAGAAATGGATCCATTACGTTGGATGTTTTCTTTTATGTTTTACCTCCACTTTTCAGCTCATTTACATAAAAACAGCCTTCAGACACATACTTGTTCATCCTGAGGTACAGTATCACAGTTACCTTGGGTCTTTTGAATGAAATCATACAATAGTGTGTCTGTACCGTACTATACATCACACACACACACACACACACACACAAAGAGAGCGCTAATCACTTGCTAACATTCAATTGTTTTTCCACCATCACTCTAGAGAGGAGTCATTTTGGCTTCTGTGTCATCAGTTTTAGTTCCTTGCAAAAGGCTCTACACCTATTATATATATTCACATCAACACGCACCTTGAGCAGAGAGGGGTGGTTATGTTCAGGTCATATTCAGAGTCAGCTATTGACCTTGTGATAGGAGCTTAACCAAGTGAGACATGTTTCTGTTTGTTCTCTTTGACAGTCGGCTACGATGTTAGATATAGATGTGAAATTCAATGGGATTTGTCTTAGGTACTATGAGGTATAGCACGTTTTGGGAATTGAATTCACTCAGTTGTCAGGTTTGACATCGTAGGTTAGATGTGACGGAACATATTAATGCATGTTCTGACTTTCAGATAACCTATATGTGTGCTCAATGTTCCTGAACAGCTGCTTCCATGTCTCGGTTCCCCTGGCTCTTCACGCCGTGGTCCCCCTCAGCTCTGCTGCTGCTCAGCATCATGGACAGACAGCCGGGGCTGGAGGTGGCTCAGGCGATCGTCTGCTCCCGGTGGGGAGTGCAGATCAACAAGAGCCTCTCGCAGGATGGGGATGTGATTATTGGTGGACTTTTTAATCTTTATTCCACAAGTTCAGCTGTCCAGCAGGAATTCACCAAGCTGCCTCACTATGAACCTTGCACAGGGTAATATGTCATTATGGTGCTCATGTGTTTCTGTTACGGATAAAATATATTCTACAAACTGTTGAGCTATAATGTTCTATCATATTTTTAATATGCATTGTGTTTTATAATGTGTTCATTAATAACAAACATGTTAAAGTTGCATATATCTGAGATAAGCACATTTTGTTTAATGTAAAACCATATAATATTTTCAACACTTGCTGTACGTTTATGTTGGTATAAAGGACATTTTGATATATATATATATATATATATATATATATATATATATATATATATATATATATATATATATATATATATATATATATATTATATCTTTCACTGATATTGTAGTGTATTTAATTATTTAATCTCTTGTGGTCTCAGTTTAGATCTAGAGTCATTAAAAAATGCTTATACTATGACGTTTGCGGTGGAGGAAATCAATAGAAACGGCATCCTGCTGCCAGGAGTGAAGCTGGGATACCGTATACTTGATAACTGCGTCAGCTCCTACTGGGCTCAGCAAGTTGCGCTGTCACTGGTCGGAGGAGACACACACAGCTGCAACGTGACACTCTCTCCGCCTCATGCTGCAGTTTATGGACCACCTGGAGCGGCAGCAGGTAGGATGTGATCTAATTAAACATTTACCATATCCGTGAAAACAAGAACTTCCATCATTATAGTATAAAAAGGTTAACGTCATGTGATTATATGTTCACTATAGCGGGTCAGCCTGTTCCTTTGCTCATTGGGCCCATCTCGTCAACAACAACCATCGTCCTGTCCAGGCTCCTGGGGCCTCTCTCTGTGCCACTCGTGAGTTTCAAAACCAAAGGAAATAAGCCTATATTTGTATTCATGCGGACGCTGTTTGAACATGTTTTAAGTAAAGGTACGATTGTGTTATTGCTAGAAATGCAGCGGCAAAGTAATATTTCTGCGTCCTTCTTTCAGATCAGCTACCTGGCGAGCTGCCCTTGTCTGAGTGACAGGCGTAACTTTCCTAATGTCTTCAGAACAATCCCCAGTGACATTTACCAAGCCCGGGCCATGGCCCGATTGGCCATCCGCTTCCGCTGGACGTGGATGGGAGCTGTGATCGTGAATAAGGATTATGGTCGTCTGGCAATACAGGTGTATGCCTTTGTTATTTTACAGTGGATCGCCTTCAAAAAGTATCTTGTGGATTTCCTTGAATAGAAGATAACAATATCTTTATGAACATTGTTTGTTATTTTGGCCTCTAGGCATTTCAAGAAGAGACCCGGGGGAAAGGGGTGTGTTTGGAATTCATAGAGACGCTCCTTAAAGAAACTATTGTGAGTGATGCCAGACGTATCGCCCTCACAATTCAAGCTTCAACTGCCAGGGTGATTCTGGTCTTCACCTGGTACACAGAGATTAAGAAAGTGTTTCTGGAGCTGGCCAAGATAAATGTAAGCAAAGGGATTCATCACCAAACATACAGTTTGTAAATAACATGTTTTTCTTGTCAAAGTTTATTTCACTGTCTTCTTTCTGTAGGTGACTGGCAGACAGTTTCTGGCCAGTGAGGCTTGGAGTACCAGTGATGAAATTCTTCAAGACCTTGACATCTCCAAAGTGGCAAGCGGGGTTCTTGGTGTGGCCATTCGAAGTTCAACAATACCCGGATTTGAAAATTATCTCAGAAGTTTTCACCCATCGCGTCGTCCTGATGATGAATTCTTGAGAGAATTCTGGGAAAAGGAGTTTGGATGCAGTCTTGGAGCGAAACAATCACTTGCAGCATCCCTCTTCTCTGAGAAGCGGTCCTCTCAGAAGGTTTTTCTGCCACTCTGCAGCGGGACAGAGTCCCTGGAGGGAGTGCAGAGTCACTTCACTGATATCTCCCAGCTTAGGGCTGCATACAACGTCTACCTTGCTGTTTACGCTGCAGCCCACGCCCTTCACAGCCTCTTGTCCTGCCCTGACAGAGAAAGCTCACCCGGAAACAACAGCTCCAGATGCTCTTCTCCAAAAGATATTAAACCCACAGAGGTAAAGACGATTGTCTCTTAGTCATCTTATCCAGAAGGGCTAATTAATATCATCAATGCATCTTCTGAAAACAGACTACATCATTTAAATGTGAATAGTCTCTTCAACATTTGTGACTTTCAGCTGTTGCAGCACTTGAACACATTGAATTTCACCACACCACAAGGGGAAATGTTTTATTTCCAAGGGGGTGACACTCCAGCAAAGTATGACCTCATCAACTGGCAGAACACCCCTGAGGGGTCACTCAGACTGGTTTTGATCGGTCGTGTGGACGGGTTTGACCTCCACCTTAATGAATCAGCCATTCAGTGGAGTACAGGATCCAATGAGGTGGTTGAAAAAGAACAATATTGATTGAGGCATTATGTCCTGAGAATATGGTTTGAATGTTTACTTGTTGCTTAGGTGCCAACTTCAGTGTGCAGTGAGAGCTGTCCCCCAGGGACCCGAAGGGCCACCAGGAAAGGAGAAGCTGTCTGCTGCTTTGACTGTATCCAATGTGCTGAAGGGGAGGTTAGCAATCAAACTGGTGAGGACACGACTCCATGAGAACCCCTCCATGTTCCTCTCTGAGTTGTACTTTCCTCACCTCCTCTCTTTTCCTCTGCTAGATTCCCTTCACTGTGAGCGTTGTCCATATGAGTTCTGGTCCAATGCAGAGCAAACTGCCTGCATCCCTCGCCAGCTGGACTTCCTTTCCTTTAATGAAACCTTGGGCATCACCCTGACGACAGCAGCTGTATCTGGTGCTGCGGTGACAACAGTTGTGTTTCTGGTGTTTCTCTACTACCGTCAAACACCTATGGTAAGAGCCTTGAGTGATATAACACAGTATGCATTAAACATTCTTCCACATATCTTAGTCTGTTCATCTGATTGCCCTCAAGGTGCGAGCCAACAATTCAGAACTGAGCTTCCTGCTTCTCCTGTCGCTGAAGCTGTGCTTCCTGTGCTCTCTGGTGTTCATCGGTCGTCCATCAGTCTGGTCTTGTCGATTCCAACAGGCAGCTTTTGGGATCAGCTTCGTACTTTGTGTTTCCTGCCTGCTGGTCAAAACCGTCGTGGTTCTTGCTGTTTTCCGCTCAGCTCGGCCCGGTGCTGGAGCCCTGATGAAGTGGTTCGGTCCGGGCCAACAGAGAGGAAGCGTCTGCCTCTTTACATCTATACAGGTGTGAATATTGTTTTATTTATTTAGTGATGAGAACATTTCTTCACCTGATATAAACAATGATAACACTTTACTTTTCACCCAGATTATCATCTGTGCAACATGGCTGACCCTCAGCCCCCCTGTGCCACAATGGGATCTGGGTTTCCAAGGGTCAAAGGTCACCTTGGAGTGTGCCATGGCCTCTGTGGTGGGCTTCTCTCTGGTTCTGGGTTACATCGGTCTGCTGGCCTGCACCAGTCTCCTCCTGGCCTTTCTTGCTCGGAAACTCCCTGACAACTTCAACGAGGCCAAGCTGATCACGTTCAGCATGCTGATATTCTGTGCCGTTTGGATAGCTTTTGTTCCTGCTTACATCAGCTCTCCTGGGAAGTATGTTGTTGCTGTGGAGATTTTTGCAATCCTGGCCTCCAGCTACGGTTTACTGCTCTGCATGTTTGCCCCCAAATGTTTCATCATTCTCTTTAGGCCCGAGAAAAACACAAAGAAACACCTGATGGCCAGGTAGTTTTTCTGTCTTGAACATGAGCATACTGCATATAACAGTAGCTCCGGTATCACGACAGTGTTTCATGTGTATGCTTTGTCAATTCCTTTCATCTAATCAATGCTTCTTAATGCTTGTTTGAAATAGCAAACCCCCTCGCAGCTACACGTTATTCTGGCTTTCATTGGTAATAGAAATGTAAACATATATCATCAACCATTGAAGAAAAACATCTTTAAATTAAAATCTGCTCATTAATATGGTTGGTTGTTCTCTTTTTTGTGTTTTAAATAAACTGAACTGAATCAAACGGCGCTTCAGTTTTTACTACACACCATAATATAAAATACTCTGTGGAAACATGTGAGGGACCGCTCTCTCTCTCTCTCTCTCTCTCTCTCTCTCTCTCTCTCTCTCAGGATGGACGGATGCAATGGGATGACAGAAATTATACTTTTAGTGACACCAATAAAATCAGTAATGGCAGAAATACAAGAACAGTATGACCACCAACAACTACCAGCATAGATATAAGATATATAAGAGTGTGTCTAAGCGCTCTTCCATTTACATTTCATTAAGTGAAGTGGCAGTCACTATTCAGACAGTTTACTACATAATAAACTATAAAACTACAGAGCAGTTTTTTGTTATGTCATGGTTAATGTTCTTTGAACCTTGGAAAAAAACAGATATATTGTGTAAAAATACATGACAAAGAAATACCTTTCAGGTTGATCTCCGATGTAAATGCATTTTTTTTTTTGTTGCCTCAATTGCTCACAGGCGGCACTAACGAGAGTCTCTCCGGTGAACAGAGGCTGAAAAAAGCAACCGCCACGAACCTCCATGTGTCAGAAAGCAAAGTGGGAAGTGGGTCAGATGGTTCAGTAAATTGTTATCTTTTGATAAACAGCCACAAACAGGACGCAGCGCCTGTCTGTCTGCGCTCCGTTCAAACAAGACGCACTACAACACATGAAGTAAAACAGTTTCACAAGTTTACAATGTGGGAAAATACCCAGTCCTCCCTCTCAGTAAATTTAAGAAAATTAACTCAATTATTTTTACTAAAAGATAGAAAGTAGGAAATGACTGTCTCTAATTTATAAGGCCTTTTCTTGATTATACTTTATTTTTAAGAAAAGGACTGACTATTCTTTTTTTTTGTTGTTATTTATTTTAATTACAATAATTTAGTTAATTCATTTTATTGTATTTTTGTTTGCTTTGTTTCAGTGCTATTTTGGGGAGAATTTAGGTTATCATAAATAACATAATTCTATTTGATATATGTGATCATTTTTACATGGCCAAATTGTGTATTGTGAAAAAATGAGCAGAAGAAATATGTAAACTAAACTAAAAGTTAGGTTAATGTGTGATTTAAAAGAAAATTGGCTACCAATCATACCAACTGCAGTTTATAGCTGAATCACTTAAAGAAGGATTAATATGGTGATTATATTGTTGTCCTATTTTTTTCTGCTGCATGTGCTAAATGTACGTGTACTAAATCCCTACCACTAGATGGAAGTATCATACCATTAATGTTGCTCTACTGCTTCTCTCCTCATCACTCAAGATGTGCGTTCCTTCGTGCAACATCCTTCTCTTTCTCTCCTGCTAAGTGAAGCATTAGCTCTGTGTACAGTAACTCTGGTTAAAAGACTGTACCCTTCAACATTCTTAATCAACTTTGTTAGAATGAGGCAATGTGATGTTTGTTAAGATCAAGCACTTTACATACATTAATTGTCCACCATATAGTCAGAAGAAAGAAAAAGTAACGCATGTTTAATGGGACTAGTGTACAATGCATTGACTGTTCAGATGCCAAACACCCATTCCACATCTATTCCCATCGGGGAGCCAGATGGGTTCGTGAGAGAGTTGTTTGCTTCTATTCACGTGTGCGTAATGCCGATCAGGAGAGTTGAGTGTGGCCTTTACAACTGCCAGAGCCCGCGAAGGGCTACCGTCTGTCTGATGAAAAGGTTTGTTCACGTGCCTTTGGAGATGAAACCTACATGCCATTTTTAGTTTAATTATGCCATGAAATAGGCATGTGTTCTATAAAGCCAACTATGAATGCCAGAGCCTTTGGTTTGAGCGATCTTGTAAATAAATCTGTTCAAAAGGTTGAGTTGCACGCAGCAGCGATAGTATAATAATGTATCTATCGCAGAGTTTTAAAACAATGATGGCCGTGTGTTAGCTGTGATCTACAACACCTTAGGAAAACAACAAACATGCACACAGCCCCTCTGGGCCTCCGCTCTCTCAGTGTGTAGTAGGATTGTTGATGAATGATGGAGGTGAGCGGTTGCACACCTGCGTCTCATCCTCACTTAACTCTGTAGAATTAATTGTGATGTAACTTCGTCCTTTGAGACGAGATGACCTTTTACTGTCCTGAAGGAGGGCCGTCCTGGGCTTCATGAGCCTGAGCAAAGTGAGCCTCGCTTCCTCCTGTTTGGAGAGTCAACTATCTGTACACAGGTTTTAAAGCTTTTTTCCTGTTGTAGAAGTCTTTTTTCTGGTCCAATAATTCACACACTTGAGCCATGATAACATATTCTTTATTAGCATTGTTAGAAGCTTTGGGTTCCTTGGAGATTAATAAAGTACTTTTCATTTCAGTACTTTTCGTTCTTATGCTTCAAGGCCTACAGGCCCAAAGATCAGCAGGATGAAGCCAGAAACCTTCACAACGCAGCAATACATGTCCACAGTTTTGCTGTAAAAAGGTTGTTTGTAGACTTCTTAGTTCAGTCTAAGACTGGGATTTTAGTTCTAGGTAGGATTCCTCAGATTAGTGTTGGACAGAATTGCCAACCACAAGATTACAGAAGCACAGCAGCAGCCATCTTGAAAAAACAAACAAACAGCCATCTTGAACCACACATGAACGCATCACAGTTGGGAGCCAGAAAGGAGACACTGGAGCAAATGTTGACATGAAGGTTTACACATCTTCATGAATGTTGTGTGGCATTGCTTAACTTTTAGTTGCAAAGACCATTGTTGCAAATCATTCATTCCCATGGAAACACAGACCGATCCCAGCTGACATTGGGTAAAAGCACGATACACCCAGGACAGGTCGCCGGGCCGTCGTAGGGCTGACACCATGTAAAGTCCTCATTTAATCTGAGAGGCATGCCTTTGTACTGTTTGAGGAAACTGATGAAACTGCAGAAAACCAACGCTGACACGTGGAAAATATGCAAACGCAAACTCCACACAGCAATGGCTGCCTATTATTGCATCTACAAAAACATATTTTTCCTCTGAAAATAGTCCATGGTTATGACTCAGAGACTCCAAAGAGATGTTGCTGTTGACTTAATATCTACAAACCTGGAAAAATAAGTCATAACTATTATGAAAGTTACTATACCAAAAAGAAGTAAAACAAATATGTAGATCCACCAAATATTGACTTAGCTTCATAATATGCATGATCCATTCTTTTAAACTACACTTTCTCAAGTGGTCTTCATACTAAACGTTCTGCAGGGCCCCGGTGTGAGAGGCGTGGCTGTGTATCTCAGTCACTGTGAATTACTTCAACGAAATGTTCAAGATTAAAATGCAACTCTGTTGGGATATCTATGGCCACTGCCCTGCAGGTGAATACACATGTTCCCGTATAAATACATGGAACAACATCTATGTTGTGCAGAGTAGGAGGGTGTGTGTGTGTGTTGTGTGTACGTGTATGTATGTGTGTCATATACCATGTCAGTTGTCAGTGCTACTTGTATTTGAAATATACATTTTGTCATTTAATTGTATTTAGATTTTCAGCTGGATGTCTTATAGATGGAGTTTGGAGGATTTAATCAAATTCTACTTTATAATTTCAGGAACTGTTGACAGTTTATTTATTTTTCCTTTTTATTTATTGTTTTTTCCAACAACAAGCTAAAGTATCTAACTGAGTTTATTGCACATTTCAAAGTGCCGGGAGCATCTCCGTCCATGTCTTCGTCATCCTGGTTCTTCGCTCTGAGGCTGTGCTCACCCCTGCTCCTTGTGGGCCTGCTGTGCAGCCAGCTGGGGCTCAGGGTGGGGGTGCAAGCGCTGCAGACAGCAACTTGTTCCCGGTGGGTTACACCGAGCGGCGAGGGTCTGTTCCAGGAGGGAGACGTAGTGATTGGTGGGCTCTTTAGTCTTTATTTGAAGCCTCCAGCTGTAGACAACGACTTCACTCAGCAGCCCCACTACAAACCCTGCACCGGGTAAAACTGAACGATTTACTGTGAAAACTGTGGATGCGTCTGTTTGACAAATCTATTATCTATTCTATTTCATTGGCAGAAAACTACTGGTCGTTTCTTCACATTCACATGTTAATTTTCTTGTTAGAGCGTGTCATTATACTAGTTTATACAATGAGGGCACAAAGGAATTAAATGTAATATTTACAAATGATTACAAATTGTCACAGTCACTCCCGTGCTCTAATTGATATTTCTCTCATTTCTTGTCTTCCTTGGTCTCAGTTTGGGAAATCTTCCCTTGCAGTACATATATGCGATGGTGTTTGCGGTGGAAGAAATCAATCACAGTGCAACTTTGCTGCCAGGTGTGAAGCTTGGCTACCACATCCGTGATAGCTGTGCCCTTCCCCCTTGGGCTATGCAGGCAGCGCTGTCGCTGGTTGGAGGAGACAGTGGCAGCTGTAACTCAACAGCCCGGCCAGAATATTCTGCTGCAGAAGGAGTCAGAGAAAGGAGAGGTACTTCATTAAGCTTCCCATCCTTCCTTCTATATGAACAACAAGTGAACACAATGATGAACGCATAAACACCACAATGTTGCTCCTAAAACGAAACCAAAAGTTTAACAAATGACTTTATTTCATTGTATTTTTCCATTTATTCAGGTGAGCAGACCGTTTCTTTGATTATCGGTGGCTCCTCATCTATAACAGCTCAGATTCTCTCCAGGATGCTCGGGCCGCTCGCTGTTCCTTTAGTGAGTTATGTGTAAATCTCAAAATGTTTAATTGAACACAACTTTTTAGAAAATGATAGCGATCTCTATGTGTAACCGATTTCAGAATTATGTGATTTTAAAATATCTATGGGTGTTTGTGTTTTACTTCAGGTGAGCTACACAGCTAGCTGCCCGTGTCTAAGCAACAGGATTAAATTTCCGAACTTCTTCAGGACCATGCCCAGTGATATCTACCAAGCCCGGGCTTTTGCCCAGCTTTCCATTCGCTTCCACTGGACCTGGATCGGAGCAGTTGTAGCAAACAACGATTACGGCCTCGTGGCAATAAAGGTGTTTCCATTTGTTGTCGAAGGCATTTATGCAAGACATCTACACAACAGTTCAATGCTTTCTAATAATCTAATCTTTTTGCTCCTTTCGACTGTGTGTGTCAGGTGTTTCAGGAGCAGACTCAGGGTGCCGGCGTGTGTCTGGCATTCGTAGAGACTCTCCAAAGAGAAAACATTGTGAGTGATGCCAGACGAGCAGCGCTCACGATTCAGGCCTCCACTGCGAAAGTGATTCTGATCTTTACCTGGTACACAGATGTGAGGGAACTGTTCCTGCAACTAGCCAAGATCAATGTGAGCCAGTGAAAGACACCAGAATTGTGTCGATGTTATCTGAGATACACAAAAGCTTTGTATAATGATCTTTGACTGTCGCTGTCTGTAGGTGACTGACAGGCAGTTTCTGGCCAGTGAGGCTTGGAGCACCAGTGGTGATCTACTGCAAGATCCTGTCACTTCTAAAGTGGCCAGCGGTGTTCTGGGTGTGGCCATTAGAAGTTCTGCTATACCCGGATTTGAACATTTTCTCAGGAGTTTGAACCCATCTGCTCGTCCCGATGATGAATTCTTAAGAGGATTCTGGGAAAAGATATTTGGCTGTAGTCCTGGGGCCACGCGTCTCTCCAACAATACATCTTCACGGCCGCCTCAAAAAGACATGTTGCTCCAAAAGGAGTCCCTGCCACTCTGCAGCGGGACAGAGTCCCTGCAGGGAGTGCAGAATCACTTCACTGATATCACCCAGCTTAGAGTGACCTATAACGTCTACCTTGCTGTTTACGCTGCAGCCCACGCCCTTCACAGCCTCTTGTCCTGCCCTGACAGAGAAAGCTCACCCGGAAACCACAGCTCCAGATGCTCCACTCCTAAATACATCAAACCCATAGAGGTAAACAATTATGTTTACTTCAACATGTACATCAACAGTATCACTGAATTGTGTATGTGACCAATGCAGCTGCTTCATCTTCTTTTAGATTGAAAACATACGTATTACAACTTTGTGACTTTCAGCTGTTGCAGCACTTGAACACATTGAATTTCACCACACCACAAGGGGAAATGTTTTATTTCCAAGAGGGTGACACTCCAGCAAAGTACGACCTCATCAACTGGCAAAACACCCCTGAGGGGTCACTCAGACTGGTTTTGATCGGTCGTGTGGACGGGTTTGACCTCCACCTTAATGAATCAGCCATTCAGTGGAGTACAGGATCCAATCAGGTGGTTGAAAAAGAACAATATTGATTGAGGCATTATGTCCTGAGAATATGGTTTGAATGTTTACTTGTTGCTTAGGTGCCAACTTCAGTGTGCAGTGAGAGCTGTCCCCCAGGGACCCGAAAGGCCACCAGGAAAGGAGAAGCTGTCTGCTGCTTTGACTGTATCCAATGTGCTGAAGGGGAGGTTAGCAATCAAACTGGTGAGGACACGACTCCATGAGAACCCCTCCATGTTCCTCTCTGAGTTGTACTTTCCTCACCTCCTCTCTTTTCCTCTGCTAGATTCCCTTCACTGTGAGCGTTGTCCATATGAGTTCTGGTCCAATGCAGAGCAAACTGCCTGCATCCCTCGCCAGCTGGACTTTCTTTCCTTTAATGAAACCTTGGGCATCACCCTGACGACAGCAGCTGTATCTGGTGCTGCGGTGACAACAGCTGTGTTTCTGGTGTTTCTCTACTACCGTCAAACACCTATGGTAAGAGCCAAAAGGTTTTTGGTTTGTAATAATAACCTAACAATGTGTCGTTATATGGTACATTTACTCAGACAAAATAAAACTGTGCATAACTGTGCATTAGAATGTGTTTGAAATGATCAGAATTAATCTCTCTGTTGTTAATGTGCTTGTCTTTTTAGAATAATCCCAATTCTTATTTTAAGGTGCGAGCCAACAATTCAGAACTGAGCTTCCTGCTTCTCCTGTCGCTGAAGCTGTGCTTCCTGTGCTCTCTGGTGTTCATCGGTCGTCCATCAGTCTGGTCTTGTCGATTCCAGCAGGCAGCTTTTGGGATCAGCTTCGTACTTTGTGTTTCCTGTCTTCAAGTCAAAACTATCGTGGTTCTGGCAGCGTTCCGCTCAGCTCGGCCCGGTGCTGGAGCCCTGATGAAGTGGTTCGGTCCGGGTCAACAGAGAGGAAGCGTCTGCCTCTTTTCTTTTATACAGGTCAACATGCGGAAAAGCTTTTTAACAACAAAATTAATACTTATTACAATATTTGATAACACTTTATAATAACTGCACACTATTTAGCATTAGTAAAGTATGAGTAAACACTTCATTTGTCATTTATAAGGCATTATTCCAACATATGCAATTCATAAACACTTTTATTGATTAATAAGCTTGACTATTATGCATTTCAAATTGTATACATTCTGTATTCCCCAATAAATGTAATATATATATATATATATATATATATATATATATATATATATATATATATATATATATATATATATTGCAAACTAATTATTAAGGACTTATTGATGATGCACTATTGGTTAACTTGCCCTTTATAAACGTGTTTTAATATTGTCATTCATGAATAATACAGGTAGTTATTAGTCATTAGTTAACTATTAGTTAAGTATTGTATGTGACCCCATCTAAAGTGAGGACTGTCTGTGCTTTACAAAGCATTTATAAATGACATTGACAGGCCAGCAGTGTCTCAAAGCAAACACAAGTCTCAGTTATCTTCTCAACAGAAAAGGGAAATAGACACAACACTAATAACTACCTGAATTAATCATGAATTGCAATATTAAAACAAGTTTATAAAGCACATGTTAATTGTTAGTGCATCACCTATAAGTCCTTAATAATTAGTTGTAATATATATTATTTCATTTACAAAAGGGGAATCCATCATTTATAAAGTATGAAAACCTAATCATGAAATTCATAATAGTGAAGCTTATTAATCAAGAATAAAACATGTATAACTAATGAGTTACTATTAAGTGTTTGAATGTTGGCACAATGCTTTATAAATGATGACTTAAGTGTTTACTGATGCTAAATAGTGTAGTTATCATCAAGTGTGACCATATTTTGCTTCCATTAACTTGATAATGTACAATGTTTTTTCTCTCAAAGGTTTTCATCTGTATCGTTTGGCTGCTGTTGAGCCCCCCTGTGCCTCAAGTGGACTTGGAGATCCCCGGGTTAAAGGTCACCTTGGAGTGTGCCATGGCCTCTGTGGTGGGCTTCGCTCTGGTTCTGGGTTACATCGGTCTGCTGGCCTGCACCAGTCTCCTCCTGGCCTTTCTTGCTCGGAAACTCCCTGACAACTTCAACGAGGCCAAGCTGATCACGTTCAGCATGCTGATATTCTGCGCTGTTTGGATATCGTTTATTCCTGCTTATGTCAGCTCTCCTGGGAAATATGCTGTTGCTGTGGAGATTTTTGCAATTCTTGCCTCTAGCTATGGTTTACTTTTCTGTATCTTTGCGCCAAAGTGTTTCATTATTCTTTTGAGGCCTGAGAAAAACACTAAGAAACATCTGATGGCCAGGTAGCAGAAAAGTTAACAACATACGTCCTTGCATTTATTTTATGTACATATATCAGGTGGTTTTATTCAGATTTGACTAAAATGTGCTGAAATTATTCAGTTTTTACACTTTCTGCTTGCTGCTATCAGTTATTGACCAATAATGTCAGGTGTATTCACACAGCCAATTCAATAGTTTGTGTTATAAAAACCAAACAATTATTTTTTGTTTATGTTATCAAGAATCAAAACATAGGCCTATTTTATTACCTCAACATTATTAACTATTAATAATGAAATAAACATTGTACTGCTTGAAAAAAACAGCAACATTAATACACATAAATAAAAACATTTTAAGGTTGTGTTTCTGTGTTTCTGTGTAGTTATGCAACTATTTGCATCACAGCTTCTTCCATCCACGTATATTTTGAGCAGATAATCAAAGTGAAAAGGAGTTGCATCAGTTTAAATGTCACAATGATTTACAGAGTTGTTATGTATGAGTAGGTTAGGGCCGTGTTTCAACAAAATCGATTAAATGTTCTATTATCCAGCTTAAATTACCGAGATGATTGACATCAGGCTAACTCGGTTCCTCAATGGCTGCTCCGTGCTCAAACGATCTCGTTAATTCAAACCAGACGTCAGTCATCTGGATAATTGCGCGGGCCCGTTTGCTTCAAAAGGACACAGAATCGAGCACAGAATCCATGATCTTCTAACGCTACAATGGCAAATAAACTCAAAGGACAAGACACATTTTTCCTCTGCTCTCGTGCAGGAGATGATCATGATCGCATATAAGGATGTCAGACCTTAATCATGGCAAAGTCTTATGCTGCGTCGACACTAAAAAGGCTGGTGTGAACGCAGCTTAACACGTCCACGCTGCGGGGTCTAGACGTGAGCATCGCAAAAAAAGGTTAATGCGTCAGGGTTGGGAGAATTTATCGGCTAGTTTTTAGTCCGTCATCAGCTCAAACAAAATTTATATGTAGTCAACCTATTGAAAACTGTGGAACAAATATTGGCTCCGGGCCACCATTTCCTCTGTGTTTGAGTCGTCGTAGGAACCCCAAATTAATTCCAATACTTGTGTTTATTGTATTTATTCAGCAAAGTCTTGGGAAAAAAATGTATATCTGCCAAAAAATATATATTTTGATCGTAACTATGAACATCCAGCATGATGTGAGCCAGATTCCCCCAAAATGCCTCCTGGAGCGTCAATAAGACTGTTATGTGAGATACTGGAAGCAGGACCCAGATTCCAAAACCAGTTGAAATAATATTTAACATCAAAAGAAAACCACTCATCAAAAACAAACACGATCAAAACCAGAGCCAGGACACAAGCAACAGCGTTACACCGGGGCGACAAACAGTATGAACCGACAAGGAGACAGAAGACAAATGGAGTTTAAATACAAGAGGGAGGTAACGAGAAACAGGTGGACACAATGAGGGCAGCACAGGTGAAGGGAATACACAATCAGGAACCAAGTAGACAGACAATCCCAGACAATCACCAGGGCAGGAAGTGCAGAGACGCAGGGGACACAAGACTACAAAATAAAACAGGAACAAAAACTCAACCCATGACAAAGACACCTTTTTGGAAAGATTAGGACCTAAGAAATCGGGATCTGCAACAAAGA
Organism: Clinocottus analis; assembly: GCF_023055335.1. NCBI lineage: Eukaryota > Metazoa > Chordata > Actinopteri > Perciformes > Cottidae > Clinocottus > Clinocottus analis. The sequence goes on along the minus strand of NW_027175931.1, from coordinate 18,082,934 downwards.
TCACAATAAAACAAAGATTACCCTGTTAGGAAGGAGTTTCAGTTAAAAAACTGTTGTTCAGTTCAAAAATTTAAAAAAATATGTATTTTATGCCAAAAGATTGTCAGAATGGGGCATGCTGGGACTTAAAATGGGAGTGAGAAGATTTGAATGCATTGTTTTCAAAAGATGAAATGTGTCCGCTGGCAGTCGTATACAAATGAATATATACTTATGAGGATGTACTGTATGCACATAAGTGTCACGTACTGTATATATGTGAATTTACAAGGGCTGGACCAGTAAACGCATTAATAACGACAGTTATGCTAGCCTTACAGATGCCTCTTCAAAAAAAAAAAAAGAGATCTGTATGACCTTGATCAGCTGTTGCTTGAAATGTGAATTTGTGCGACGTCCCATAGAACCAAATATCAAGAAAACATAAGTTTGATCCTGCACATAAAATGAAGTATAGAACAACTCAATGTAATAAAGGAAATACAAATACATTGGCTTGCATGTACACACACTTCACACTTCAACCGCCTACACACACACACACACACACACACACACACACACACACACACACATACACACACACACACACACACAATAATAATAATTTGCAATCACGCTGTTGTTGTATTACTGTCACTCTTGAGAGGAGTAATTTGGGATTGTGTGTCATCCTGTTTACTTGGTTGCAAAAGGCTTTCCATGTATTATAAGTACTTACATCGACTGTTCAGGCTACAGAGGGGCATGTCACACTTTGGATATTGTGTCATTTGGCAACGCAACTGAACTTCAAAGGGTTGTTTTGCTCGAGGTGGAAGTCGAGAAAAAAATATTACTTTTTCCTACTGCTTGCAAAATATTTAACTTCTTCATTGCACAACTGTTTATACATGTTGAATGAAGTGCCTCTGATAAATCTAACTGGATATATTGTAATAATCAAGTGTCCAGAACGTCTGCATCCATGTGTTGGTTCTTCTGTCTCTTCCCTCTGTGGCCCTCCTCAGCTCCATCCCTGCTCCTCGTCGGGCTTGTGGGCAGGCAGCTGGGGCTCAGGCTGGGACTGCAGTGTGTTGAGACGGTGTCTTGTTCTCGGTGGGCTGCGCCTGACAACCGAGGTCTGCTCCAGGATGGAGATGTATTGATTGGCGGGCTCTTTAATCTTCACTACCAACCTCCAGCTATGGACAACAACTTCACTCAGCTGCCGCACTTCAAGCCATGCATCGGGTAAAACTCTGCTCTGCACTCCTTATTTGACAATGTTGGCATAACAATAGTTAGCATCTTTGCATCTTGGGTCTTTTTTTATAAGACAAAAACTTCAATACTGGCGGCTTCCACATTTAAAATTATATTTCTCTTGTTTCTTCTCTTCTGTGGGCTCAGTTTAGAAGATGTTCCATTACAGTACATATATGCGATGGTGTTTGCGGTGGAAGAAATCAATTACAGTCCAACGCTGCTGCCAGGTGTGAAGCTGGGGTACCGTATCTTAGATAGCTGTGGCCGACCACCATGGGCTCTCCTGACAGCGCTGTCACTGGTCGGAGGAGACAGCGCCAGCTGTGATTTAAACGACGCTCCAGATTCTGCTGGAGAAGGATTCATAGAAGAGAAAGGTAGCCTGTTGTGTATCTATATTCTGTCCATAGCATCATTTAAATTATGCATTTTGTTGCTGTAAACAATATTTTTCATGGAGCAAACTCTTAGCTTGATCTTTTTTTGGTGCCTTTAGGTGCTCGTCGTGTTCCTGTGATCATTGGTGGTGCTTCATCCGTAACAGGGCAGATACTCTCCAGAACCCTGGGGCCACTCTCTGTACCTTTAGTGAGTTTCATTATTAATACAGAATAATCACTCTACTGTAACTTCTTCTTCCTCATTTCAGGGATGTGGTGCCATTTACTCATTATTCTTGGCATACTTCTGGGAGAGGACCTTATTTTACATGAAACTGCAGTGAAAAGTGTTCTTTTAGGGAAGGAAAACGATAGCATTTGGGAATGAAGACAATGAGTCTGGCTGGAAATCACTTTGAACGCAACTGCTTCTTTTAAGAAAATCATATTTTTCATGTAACTTTTTTTCTTCCGATATTTCAGATCAGCTACCTGTCGAGCTGCCCGTGTCTAAGCAACAGGATTAAATTTCCGAACTTCTTCAGGACCATGCCCAGTGATATCTACCAAGCCCGGGCTTTTGCCCAGCTTTCCATTCGCTTCCACTGGACCTGGATCGGAGCAGTTGTAGCAAACAACGATTACGGCCTCGTGGCAATGAAGGTGTTTCCATTTGTTGTAGAAGGCATCTACACATCTTCACAGCTCCTTCAAATCCAGATTGAAGACTTTTCTGTTTTCTGTTGCCTTTGATTGAACCAGTTTGAAAGATTTTCTTTTATTAATTTCTGCATCTCACTACTGTATTTTATTAAACTGCACTGCAACTTGTATTATTTGAGCTTTTTGACAGTTTTAAAAAAAATGTTTTCATGAGTGTTCCTAATTGTTTTTAAATCTGTTTTTTTTTCTGCATAATTCTTTTATGCTTTTAATAGTTTTATGTGAAACACTTTGAATCACTATACAAATAAACTTGCCTTGCCTTACACAACAGTTCAATACTTTCTATTAATCTAATCTTTTTGCTCCTTTCGACTGTGTGTGTCAGGTGTTTCAGGAGCAGACTCGGGGTGCCGGCGTGTGTCTGGCATTCGTAGAGACTCTCCGAAGGGAAAACATTGTGAGTGATGCCAGACGAGCAGCGCTCACGATTCAGGCCTCCACTGCGAAAGTGATTCTGATCTTTACCTGGTACACAGATGTGAGGGAACTGTTCCTGCAACTAGCCAAGATCAATGTGAGCCAGTGAAAGACACTTATGTTTAGAATATAGTGAACGCAATTGATATAGGTTTAAGAAATATTTCTGAATTTGATGGCAATCTTGTCTTCTCACCGTCTGTAGGTGACTGACAGGCAGTTTCTGGCCAGTGAGGCTTGGAGCACCAGTGGTGATCTTCTCCAAAATGTTGTCTCAACTAAAGTAGCAAAAGGAGTGTTTGGTGTTGCCATTAGAAGTTCTGCTATACCCGGATTAGAAAATTATATCAGAGGGCTGAACCCGGTTCATCGTCCGGAAGATGAGTTCTTAAGAGAATTCTGGGAGACAGAATTTGGGTGCAGGTCTGGGGCCTCACCTATTTTTTCACATTCCTCTCCATCTTTCAAATCTGGAACCCCAATAAATAATTCTGCATCATCTCCTGCCATTGGATTTCCTCAGAAAGCTTCTCTGCCACTCTGCAGTGGGACAGAGTCCCTGCAGGGAGTGCAGAGTCACTTCACTGATATCTCCCAGCTTAGAGTGACCTATAATGTCTACCTTGCTGTTTACGCTGCAGCCCACGCCCTTCACAGCCTCTTGTCCTGCCCTGACAGAGAAAGCTCACCCGGAAACCACAGCTCCAGATGCTCTTCTCCAAAAGATATTAAACCGATTGAGGCAAGCATAATAATCAGCGTTAAACCAACACTTTGCTTTTAAAAATTCCATAATTAATTATGATAATAGTAATCCCCAAAATAAGTTTGTGAGAGCCAATATTTTGCACATGCTGTGTCAGTGTGTCAATGTGAGTATTTATTATATCTTTATACTTTCAGCTGTTGCAGCACTTGAACACATTGAATTTCACCACACCACAAGGGGAGATGTTTTATTTCCAAGGGGGTGACACTCCAGCAAAGTACGACCTCATCAACTGGCAAAACACCCCTGAGGGGTCACTCAGACTGGTTTTGATCGGTCGTGTGGACGGGTTTGACCTCCACCTTAATGAATCAGCCATTCAGTGGAGTACAGGATCCAATCAGGTGGTTGAAAAAGAACAATATTGATTGAGGCATTATGTCCTGAGAATATGGTTTGAATGTTTACTTGTTGCTTAGGTGCCAACTTCAGTGTGCAGTGAGAGCTGTCCCCCAGGGACCCGAAAGGCCACCAGGAAAGGAGAAGCTGTCTGCTGCTTTGACTGTATCCAATGTGCTGAAGGGGAGGTTAGCAATCAAACTGGTGAGGACACGACTCCATGAGAACCCCTCCATGTTCCTCTCTGAGTTGTACTTTCCTCACCTCCTCTCTTTTCCTCTGCTAGATTCCCTTCACTGTGAGCGTTGTCCATATGAGTTCTGGTCCAATGCAGAGCAAACTGCCTGCATCCCTCGCCAGCTGGACTTCCTTTCCTTTAATGAAACCTTGGGCATCACCCTGACGACAGCAGCTGTATCTGGTGCTGCGGTGACAACAGTTGTGTTTCTGGTGTTTCTCTACTACCGTCAAACACCTATGGTAAGAACCTTGAGTGATATAACACAGTATGCATTAAACATTCTTCCACATATCTTAGTCTGTTCATCTGATTGCCCTCAAGGTGCGAGCCAACAATTCAGAACTGAGCTTCCTGCTTCTCCTGTCGCTGAAGCTGTGCTTCCTGTGCTCTCTGGTGTTCATCGGTCGTCCATCAGTCTGGTCTTGTCGATTCCAACAGGCAGCTTTTGGGATCAGCTTTGTACTTTGTGTTTCCTGTCTTCAAGTCAAAACTATAGTGGTTCTGGCAGCGTTCGGCTCAGCTCGGCCCGGTGCTGGAGCCTTGATAAAGTGGTTCGGTCCGGGTCAACAGAGAGGAAGTGTTTGTTTTCTTACTTGTGTACAGGTACTACATTTCTATATTAATTTATGTGCTTAAACTTTGGCACACAAAATTTTACATCAATTTTATTTTCACCCAGATTATCATCTGTGCGACATGGCTGACCCTCAGCCCCCCTGTGCCTCAATGGGATCTGGGTTTCCAAGGGTCAAAGGTCACCTTGGAGTGTGCCATGGCCTCTGTGGTGGGCTTCTCTCTGGTTCTGGGTTACATCGGTCTGCTGGCCTGCACCAGTCTCCTCCTGGCCTTTCTTGCTCGGAAACTCCCTGACAACTTCAACGAGGCCAAGCTGATCACGTTCAGCATGCTGATATTCTGCGCCGTTTGGATAGCTTTTGTTCCTGCTTACATCAGCTCTCCTGGGAAGTATGTTGTTGCTGTGGAGATTTTTGCAATCCTGGCCTCCAGCTACGGTTTACTGCTCTGCATGTTTGCCCCCAAATGTTTCATCATTCTCTTTAGGCCCGAGAAAAACACTAAGAAACACCTCATGGCCCGATGACAGTCCAATCCAATCCGAGTTCTTCAGGTCCTTTTTGTTTTCCTTTCCTTTCGATTTCTTTGCGTTTATCATTCCTCAAGTTTAGTGTCATGCAACTATAAAATTTTCTTTTAGATTTTCCAAAAATAGGAAATAAAATATGATATAGTAAATATTGTTGCTTCAGTGTTTAGCATATCTGTACATTGCCTGAATGCCATATCTATAATTACTGAAGATATTAAACCTTTGACATTAATTGGAAAAACAAAATGTCATTCTTTATTGTAGGCTCTGTCAAAAGACCAACCACAGGATAAAAGCAGACTCCTATCTGAATATCGGAGTCTGCTTTTATACTGAGTTCGGAATTTTCAGATTGTACCATGGATGTATGTTCAAGGGTTTTTTCATCGAAAAATAAATGTATCTGGACCTGATACCTGCATATGTTGTCGTGAATTGATTGTGATCAATATCAGGAAGACAAATACTCTTTACTGCAATGGTCTCGAAAACATGTACTGAAGCGCTGCCAGTGCAAGTTACAAAATACAGTGTTTTGAGTAAAGAACAGGTGTGCATTTGATACATATCCCATGTTCACTGTAAGAAAAAAAAAAAAGTTGACATGGTAGAGAAACCAATTAAAGCAATTCATTTGATGGCAAGACATTTTATTATTGTTGCATTGCATTCATTGTTATGTGAGAATAAAACATATGGAGTCTTATTTTCTAAGCATATAAAGACGGCAGCGTTGACGGTAAGTTGAGCACAGTGTATACTATGTGTAAAGCAGAGCCTTCTGACCCCGCAACAGTGTCAGTCTTTCCAGAGGGAGACACTGACTTTGTGGAAGCCAGAGGCTCTGTGTGGTTATGCAACTGTTTTCATCTTTTATCTCAGACGCTTGTATTTGATAGTGGATAATTCCATTAAGTTGCCTTTATACAAGATAATCATGGATTACTGTTTCTTTAAAACCAAATAGTTTCTTTTGATATTTTGAAACTCACAAGATATTTATTTTCAGTTTTGTTGTTTTTCCGTCACCTTCTACTTCATCAGTGACAGTAATCTCTCACTCATTATACCTAATAATTAAGCTATATACTACTCAATAATGCATCAAAATTGGATCTAAGATATATTGGATTAGAATAATAAAGTAACCTAAAGTGGAAAGTAGTACTCTTCATTATTGTTTATAAGAGCAAAAACGTTCTTCTTAGATCTGGCCTTTGTTCTCAAAGTGTACACAAATAGTTATTATTGCTTTCACAATAAATAAACATTGCTATTAGTATGTTTCTATTGTAAGGAGAAAATACATCATGTCTTGGAAACCTATAGTGCATGTTTTATGACTGGATGCTGCGGCCCATGATTGCTTTCTTTGTGTTCCTCTCTGGTCTCAGCAAGATTATATAACATTTGGGTCCAAACAGTGCCAACAAGAGACCATAACTGGAGGCCAGAATAGCAAATACCTCCACTGCATCTGCATATTTTCCTGGAGAGTTGACATAAGCAGGGACAAAGGCCACCCACACAGCACAAAAGATCAGCATGCTGAAAGTGATGAGCTTGGCCTCATTGAAGTTGTCTGGAAGATTCCTTGCTAGAAATGCTAACACAAAGCTGAGGAGAGCCAGTAAGCCAATATAGCTGAGTAACACTGCAAAACCAACCGTGGACCCAACGACACACTCATAAACTATCTTGTCGTTGTGGTATTGAGTGTTTTTATTGGGAGCTGGTGAGGCAGAGACAATCCAAGCAGTGCAGATTGCTGCCTGAATAGAAGTCAGGACCAGAACTGTTCCTCTCTGTTGCACAGCACCAAACCACTTCAGACCGGCTCCTCCTCCTGGCTTGGAGGCCTTGAACACAGCCAGAACCACTATGGTTTTTACCAGAATACATGAGACACAAAGCACAAAGCTGATCCCAAATGCTGCATGTCTCAGTTGGCATGTCCACAGCCTGGGACGGCCGATGAACAGCAGTGAACACAGGAAACATGATTTAAGAGACACCAAGAGCAAGAAACTTAGTTCTGAGTTGTTGGCGCGTACTATTGGGGTGCTGTGATAATAGATGAAGATCCCCAGGATAAAAGTACAGATGAATGTGCCCAGCAACGAGGTGGTTGTCAAGCAGATACCCAGAGGCTCTTGATAAGATAGGAACTCAGTTTTCTTGGGAACACAGTGGTCACGCTGGAGGCTGGACCAGAAATCCTCAGCACAATTGGTGCACCCCATGGAGTCTAAAAAAACAGGGAAAGTGTTGAGGTACAAGCTTAAAATGTATCTCCAACTGTTTAAAATTGATTACCAACCTGTCTTATTGCTGATCTTTCCTTCAGAACAAGGGATGCAGTCAAAACAGCACTCAGATTCCCCCTTCTTTCTGGCCATCCGGGTTCCTGGAGGACAGCTCTCACTACACACTGACCTGGGGGGCTGTAGGTAGAAAATTAAATATAGGTTTTTCTAGACTACTTTACAAATGCTATACTAAGTCATCCGTCGGACACGGCATCGTTGTCAGAGTACTCAGGAGTTACCTCTTTGGATTCAGAGTTCCAGAAGATTTTGTCTTCATCAAGTGTGAGTTCTTCACCTTTGGCTGTCTCTCTGACCTGACCCACATTCTGAATCTTTGTTCTTCCGTCAGGGAGCCACAGCCAGTTCATGACATCATATATTGGTATGGCATCACCGTTCACATCAAATGACACTTGATCACCAAATGGTGTGCTGAAATTGACCATTTTCAAATAATGCACAAGCTATAAATATCAAAATAAGGGATAGAGGAAAATAAAAATAAGATGGAAAAAAATAACCACGGTGAACACATTAGTGCTTAGTATTCAATATTCAAACTGAATACTCACAAACGTATGAAAAAACTAACAATTCAAACACAGCATTTACTTTAAAGAGAAGTCACATAACTGATGATACCTTATACCCAGTGACAAAAGTCGCTGCCTCCAACTTGATATTGTTATCCTAGCAGTAGAGATAATCCTTTCAGGAATTTCTTCAGGATTAGTAAACACATAGCTTTGTATTTAATTCTATATCCTAACACTACTCCACAAGAACTGCTAAAGCACAGGATTTAGTCACCTAGACAGGTGGAGTGTAAACTGATATCCCACCTGCCATGGCTCCAGTGTTTGCAAAGTACCACAGCTATGCGCACTGAAAGGCCCTCTCCCCGGCACACAGCGCAGCATGTCATCAAGAGCGTACGCCAGGGCATACACAGCCTTGTACACGTTGTACTCTGGCCTAAGGTTTGAAATGTCCAAAAACTCAGTCCCCACAGTCTCTAGATCTTCCTGTCCAGTGCAAAGTGATCCTCCAGCTTCCACCCAAGCTGCATGAGGTGATGCAAATCTACACCGAAATGTGTATTCCCAAAACTGATTTACCTGAAATACATTTAAAAAAAAGAGTGTCGTAAATGATGACAACATCATGTATTTGTATTACAAATACCGGATCAGATTGCAAAGTTAAATTCACCATGCTATTTCCATAGCTGTTGTTGTGTTGTAGGTCAGGTCGTATTTTTAGCAGGAAGTCCTTGAAACCTGGTATTTCTCCTCGACGGATGGCAATGCCCAGAGTGCCACCTAGGTACGGCATGAGTTGCGGGGTCTGAAGCACAGTAGCTGCAATCCAGGCTTCACTGGCCATCCACTGCAGGCCTGTCACATTTTGCCTCACTACCTGTGTAATGCGTGATGCAAACATTTGTAAATTTATACTGTCAACAGGTGTCTTGCCATAGTCATTCAAGCATATGTCAAATCCTGTGTTTTATGCAGTATCACGAGCAAAGCGATCTCATTATATGGCGGTCAATGTAATTTGTCTCAGTTAGTGATTTCAGTCTAATAAATACCCTGCTAACAACACCGTGATTTATTACATAAAATCTGTTTTATTGCAACTAAAATCTTTCAGTTTGATAAATAAAACATTAATATAACTATATTACATTATGATTAAACTACTTCATGCCCAACCTCTTCCATGAGGTTAATCATGTGACTCTCATGTCCAAACACAATGACCACACGAGCTGTAGATTTCCTCATCACATCCACAATTCTCCTTAGTTCTACTGGGTCATTGCCCCAGGGCAAAACCTCGAGGTAGGCCAGACATCCTCCACCAGACAGAGCCAAGTCAGATTGGAAGGAATTGGCAGCATGAAGTCCATAATCATCATCACTGACCAGCAGACCTGTCCAAGTCCATCCAAAGTGCCTGAGAATCTGAATCATTGCACGCACCTAAGTAAATACAAAGGGATGGGATTAGTGCCAAGACTGGAACAATCTGATGAACAGGTTCCCCGCTGGACCATGTTTAATTTTTGCATTTTTAGCATTGTTAGCTCAGACAAAACAGCTTCATCAATGACACAAGAAATGTGACACACAAGAGATAGTTGTTTTCATTGCCATACAGGGAGGTTCTTTATGAGGAAGGTTTAAGTGCAAATGTTCTTTTTAATGCTTTTTTATTCACCTGGAAAGCGTCACTCGGGATCGTCCTAAAGAAGGATGGAAACTTTTGCCGGTCACTCAGACACGAACATGTGGCAAAATAACTCACCTGTGAAAGACACAGACTGTACAGCCTAAAAATGCCTTCTTTTTTTTTTTTATAAGCCCTTTCAACCTTTAAAGTGGCTTAGTTCATGTTTACGATTGACTTTAAATTTGAAACTAAATGAAAATAATCCAAACAAATTACGGCGGAAACCTTACCATCGGTACTCTGTACAATCCAAGGACAGTGGAGATAGCAATAGAACGTGTAGAGGAAGAATCACCTACAATCCCTATGACTGGAGGGGTTCCCACACAGGTATCGTCTAATATAAACTGCTCTTCTTGACCACTAGCTAATGACAATGCTGCACGGAATCCAATTCCTAGTTTGACGCAGTTATCATAAAGACTGTATCCCAAAGTCACATGAGGGAGCAGGTTGGTGTTTCTGTTGATCTCATCAATAGCAAAGGCCATGGTTTGGGCCTGCCTGAATCCTAGAACATCAAAACTAACACAAAAATACCACAGTTGAAAAAATAACAACATCATATAGACATGTACATGTTGCACAATTACATATTTTAAAACAGTTTAACCAGTTGAATAGCAAAACTCTTTACAATACTAAAAAGGCTATGCAAAAAACCTATGTGGCCAAAATGGCATAAATACAATAGATGCACTATTATTATTATTACGTTTCCCTGGCAGACTTACCTGTGACAGGTAGGCTGTTGGGGCTTTGAGGTAAAAGACAGGTCAGGAAAGACAGAAAAGAAGTGGATCTCAAATAGACCACCCAGAACCACATCTCCAGCCTTGTGCATCCCATTTAGATGAAACTGTCCCTGTAGCCGGCAGGAGCTGGAATAAAGATGGGAGGGCACAGAAGAACAAAAGTAGGAATACAACAAAAAGAAGTGCACGAACAAGAGCAAGTTAATATCTAAAAATGCCCTCATGACTTTCCTCCTGTTTATCATTTTGCTGAACAATCGTAAGTCCTTTTATTCCCTTGCAGTATTGTTTAATCCTACATGCCACCCATCAGACATACGCAGAAGTAAGGGCAGGACCTAAATTGCATATCATTGTAGAATTAATGAGCCGAATTTTTAATGAGCCATTTAACATGTTTATTAAAATTTGCACTACAGCCATGTTATATTTTTTGTTTATTAGGTTGTTTGAATGTGTATTGATTTTGATAGCTATATCTGGTTGCAGATATTATTGAGGCTGTTTCACCTTTTAGTACTTGCCTTGTTGTAAAATACAAGGGTCACTTTGGTTTAATACATGTTGAGTATGGGAAGAGTTACTTTACACTGAGTATAATCCCAAATGTGTGTGACAAGGAAACCAAAATAAAAACACCAAAAACTCAATTCAGCCCTGGGTATGTCCATGAATGTGTATACGACATGTGTGTCCACTAGATGGTAGCAGCATACCAAGATATTTTGTGAAATAATGCATCTTTCCTTGGACTGTCTGTTTGGTGGAAGGGTATCTGGTTGGCTTAAATATGATCAGTTCTGCAGAAGAATGTGGGAAAGACATATTTCCACATTCGTCTGTAAAATTTGTATTTCTAGGATTACAGGCAGGACAACTGGAAGGGTGAGTACTTATGAACAGAATCACAAAGTTATAACTATTTTATAATTTAAAATATATAATATACATACATGTATATATATATATATATATATATATATATATATATATATATATATATATATATATATATAGTTTTTATTTTTATTTGTTATAATGCAAAGTTATAGCTTTTTTAAATAATGTAATTGTTCTACACAAATACACTATTAGAATTATTTCTGTCTATTAGCTTATTTTCTCATGTCCCAGCTGCCTTCATCTGTTCCTCTGCTCCTTCAGGCCTCTTGTATGGCTATTTATCCAATGACATTTCACCTGTCTTCCTCCACGTAAGAGCAGCCTGGTTAAAATACATAGCAGAGCCTTCTGGAGACCCTGAACGTGTGATTGGTCACAGAGCCCGCGTGACCATTAACATGCGCTGTGATTGGTCAATGGGGCACCGTGACCTCTGACTACTAGAAAACTAGCTGGCTGAACCCAGTAGGAAGGAAGGAGTAAGTTATTGAAACATATTTAGAGAAGCAATTACATTTTTATAGTTTAGCTTGATTATGATTGAAGGAGTAGACTGGCAACACCTTTCTCACGGCGGACGTTTCAGGAAAGGCGAGAAACTTCTAGCTTTAATCTACAACCAAAAAGCTAGCTTACTGGTGAACTATGACTTGCTTGTGTACTGATGAGGCCTACGGAGGATTACAGAAATGTGGTAAGTGAAATGCTGGCTATGTAACTTATTTTTCACATGTGCAGTCATATTTAATTATACACAGCACTGCAGCTGCTGCTGCTGCTGCTGCTGTGGTTGCTGCTGTTTTTGCTGCTGCGGTGGCTGCTGTTGTTGCTGCTGCTGCTGCTGTTGCTGCTGCTGTTGCTCCTGTTGTTGTTGCTGCTGCTGCTGTTGTTGCTGCTGTTGTTGCTGCTGCGGTGGCTGCTGTTGTTGCTGCTGTTGCTGCTGTTGTTGCTGCTGCTGTTGCTCCTGTTGTTGCTGCTGCTGCTGCTGCTGTTGTTGCTGCTGTTGCTGCTGCGGTTGCTGCTGTTGTTGCTGCTGCGGTGGCTGCTGTTGTTGCTGCGGTTGCTGCTGTTGTTGCTGCTGGTCAATCCAGGGTACAGCTCTGCCCTCCAAGGGGCAGCAGCTGTGTGTGTTTGTTTGTGTGTGTGTGTGTGTGTGTGTGTGTGTGTGTGTGTGTGTGTGTGTGTGTGTGCAGGTTTTTAATGTTGTTGGATAGTTTTGTTATTACTATATTATTATTATTATTTGGCTATTGCATAGTTGTTATTTTCAGGCCTTCAAAAATCCAGTTTCAAGTGTTTTCTGTTTTTTTTCTCTAGAGCAGCGATTCCCAAAGTGTAGGCCGCGGTCCATCAGTGGTCATTTGAGAGATCATTTATAAATAAATAAAACGTTTTTATTTTCAATTTTGAAAAGTTTGAAATTAATATAAAAATATTTATAATTTGAATTACGTGTTATTCTTTACTGGTGTAACCGAGGTTTTTTTTTTGCGCCTATACTGTGTGGTACTAATAAACATTTTCACCACCAACATTTCCCAGCACCTCTTCTTCCGTTTTCATCCTTCAAAATAAAAGCCCCAGAAACACAATAAAATAGCTTACACTGGCAACAAAGACGATGAATTAAAGGCGGTTTTGGATGAAGCAGTGAGAACAGTAAATTTCATCAAAAGTCGTCCCCTGCACCTGTTTGCCATATTATGCGCGGAGATGGGAAGCGACCACCGGCAGCTTATCCTGCACACTGAAGTCCGGTGGCTTTACTGGTAAGGTGCTCACCGACTTTTTGAACTGTGTGACGAAGTCAGGACATTTTTTGTGAACTCCCGGTTTGAACTGTCAGACCAATTCTGTGACTTCAAGTGGTTTTGTAAATTGGCGTATTTGGCCGACATTTATAATCGTGTGCTTGTGTTATTGTTTTCTTACTTTCCCACTGAATTTAAGCATATTTGAATTTCTAAACTCTGCGGAGGAAAAGAAAAGGGGCGGTGTGAGGCCGGTAACGGGGCCGGTTGGCCGCCAGTGTGAGGTTGATGTGCCGGTAACGGCCCGGGACCGGTCTGAAGACCGCTTGCCTGAAGGTAACAGCCCTCGTCCTGCCGGGTCCGGGACAGTAAGAGCCCCTGTCGCGCCGAGTCCGGTCTTCTTTAAGTCGGGTTGCCAGCTGTCAGCTCTTTGGCGGCACGTATTTGTTGTCTTCGTCACCCCCCACCCCTCCGTTGACAAAATCTCATTACAAGGTTTTTTTAAAAGTTGGCAGCTCTGGAGTTGGGATTAAAGGTTTGGATGGGCCGCAGATTTCAAATTGGGCCGCGGCATTCTTTAGTTTGGGAACCGCTGTTCTATAGTTTTCCACAAGGATAGCATATAGAAAATGAAGGTGGTACTGCAATTGATCCAGGATTGTTCCTTTTTAATTATTAGTAATACATTTGACAAAGCTGCTTACATACACACAACCATTCAATTTCCTAATGGCCATTTTGATTGGACTTTTTGTAGGAATTTGTTAAATGTATCTTCTTTTACTAATTATAATTATTATTTATTTAAGTTATTTAAGTTTGTCAATTTACTTCTATAAGATCATCATAGACTATCTTTTTTTTTAAAATATATATATATATATATATATTGTTTATAGTTTGAAGTCAAGTGTTTTGTGTTCATTTATTTGTATTCATACTATACTTCAAACAGTTGATATATTGTTCAATTTGGAGAGAAAAAAGTTGCCTTGGCAATAAAAAAATTAAAATCTGTTCAGGCACCATTTTGGCACCGGTATTGAAAAAAACCTAAACTATACCCATCTTTAACTATAATATGCCAAACTCATATGTCAAAGTGTTGGAATAAATGTTAAATATTTAACTGCAAAGTCGCAATGCATGATAGCTTTTTTTTGCATTAAATTATACAGGGATGTTTGGTGAAATTGATTGGCTGGCCTTACCAAAAATACAAGTGCCAGGCCATGTGGAATGAAAGTATGTCATACATTATGTCAACATGACAATAGTATACCTATCCAACAGAGTCCGACAGTCAAGCACTTTTTTTTATCAAATCCCAAGAAAGAGTAAATAATCAGAACATAGGCAATCATGATGGTTGACTCAGTTCTTTATGAACAGCTTTATTACTTTCCATTTCCTTCTGCCTTTCTCTTTCATGTAAGAGAAATAATGTTCTGATGCTGAAACAACAGCTACTTTGAATGTAGATCAATTATTAGCAGATCAATCTTAAATAAATGTAAATTAACAACAGCACGCTGTTATAAGTGCTGCTTTAGGTCTTTGTGATGCCCCGCCCCATGATTGCTTTCTTTGTGTTCCTCTCTGGTCTCAGCAAGATTATATAACATTTGGGTCCAAACAGTGCCAACAAGAGACCATAACTGGAGGCCAGAATAGCAAATACCTCCACTGCATCTGCATATTTTCCTGGAGAGTTGACATAAGCAGGGACAAAGGCCACCCACACAGCACAAAAGATCAGCATGCTGAAAGTGATGAGCTTGGCCTCATTGAAGTTGTCTGGAAGATTCCTTGCTAGAAATGCTAGCACAAAGCTGATGATAGCCAGTAAGCCAATATAGCTTAGTAACACTGCAAAACCAACCGTGGACCCAACGACACACTCATAAACTATCTTGTCGTTGTGGTATTGAGTGTTTTTATTGGGAGCTGGTGAGGCAGAGACAATCCAAGCAGTGCAGATTGCTGCCTGAATAGAAGTCAGGACCAGAACTGTTCCTCTCTGTTGCACAGCACCAAACCACTTCAGACCGGCTCCTCCTCCTGGCTTGGAGGCCTTGAACACAGCCAGAACCACTATGGTTTTTACCAGAATACATGAGACACAAAGCACAAAGCTGATCCCAAATGCTGCATGTCTCAGTTGGCATGTCCACAGCCTGGGACGGCCGATGAACAGCAGTGAACACAGGAAACATGATTTAAGAGACACCAAGAGCAAGAAACTTAGTTCTGAGTTGTTGGCGCGTACCATGGGTGTACTGCGATGGTAGGTGAAGATTCCCAAGACAATAGCACAGAGAAATGATCCCAATAATGAGGTGGTTGTCAAGCAGATACCCAGAGGCTCTTCGTAGGAGAGAAACTCTGTTTTCTTAGGAACACAGTGGTCACGCTGGACATTGGACCAATAGTCCTCTGGACAACTGGTGCACTCCATGGAGTCTACATGAAAACACAAGAACAGACCATCAAGGACATTGTCTCTCCCACCTGTAAACACAATGGCTATGCATCACCTGGTCACCAAAAAGTGCAAGATTCCCAAATAAAATTCATCTTCGATAATTCAACATATGGTTTTAGAATGATACCCACCTGTGTCATTGCTGAACTTTCCCTCAGAGCATGGTACACAGTCAAAACAGCAAAAAGGCTGCCCTTTTTTTCTGGCCATCCGGGTACCTGGAGGACAGCTCTCACTGCACACTGACAGGGGTGACTGAAGGGATTGTTAGAGTTACATCACAGTTATTTTAAACTATTTCATTCAGTTATTCTGTGTCATACGGTACTAGGATAAAATCAACAATACAAACGTGTAACCTGTTTGGAGTCAAAGTTCCAGAAGATTTTGTCATCATCGAGTGTGAGTTCTTCACCTTTATAGGCCAACTTCTTAACAAGCCCTACATTCTGAACTTTAGTCCTACCATCAGGAAGCGGCAACCAGTTCATGACATCATATATTGGTAAGGCATCACCATTTTCATCAAAGGAAACTTGATCACCAAATGATGTGGTGAAGTTGACCTTTTCCAAGTAATGCATCAGCTATACATGGGGAAATTCAAATAAAAAAGGGTCCACTCAAATACAAATAAACTTTTGTTAATTGTGTATATTCTTTCAGATGTTCTGTGTGATAGATTGTAAGCTTCCAAAAACAGTGCAATATATGGTCTCTAAATTTGATCAATAAAGGACATTTTATATTGTATTGCAACTTTTATTCTTCTATTCAAAGACATTCAGTAGGGGTCAAATGGCCTACTACTGGCATTGTTTATAATGTCTTCTTTCCACAGAATACATTTCAGTTACACCTCAAAATGCAACGACTTTTTTCAAAAACTAAACAGCTTGAGTGTAAACGGATATCACACCTGCCATGGCTCCAATGTTTGCAAAGTTGCACAGCTGTGCCCACTGAAAGGCCCTTTTCCTGGTTTGCACTGCAGCATGTCATCAAATGCATATGCTAAGGCATACACAGCCTTGTAAATATTGTACTCAGGCCTGAGATCAGAAACATCCAAGAACTCAGTCTCCACACTCGCTAGATCTTCCTGTCCAGTGCAAAGTTCTCCCCCAGCCGCCACCCAACCTGCTGGAGGTGGTGCAAATCTACAATCAAACATGTTTTCCCAAAACTGCATGACCTGAAATGCATTCAATACAAAGTCTTAACAGAAATGACTATATTTTTAATGTAATTACAGATCTGATTGTAAAGTTTCAATCTTACCATGCTTTGTCCATAATTATTACTACTACTACTTGAATGAAGGTCAGGACGTATTCTTAATAGAAAATCCCTGAGCCCTGGTATTTCTCCTCGGCGGATGGTAATGCCAAGTGTGCCACTCAAGTATGGTATAAAGCTGGGAGTCTGGAGCACAGACGATGCTGACCAGGCTTCACTGGCAATCCACTGAAGGCCTGTCACTTTCTCCCTCACCACCTGTGTATTTTATTGAATCAAATTGATTTATTTTCATGCAACAATTATTACTACTACTTTGTCGGACTGAATTAGAAAAGAGATGAACACATTCTCACCCCACCTCGTCAAATACTTGGTCATTGGCCCAAAGCTTCAAACTATGACCCTATTGGTAGCCCTCTGGTGTCAGTTTTGGACGTGTCAGCGACAAAGTGTCAGTTTCAGTCGCAACATGCATAGTAGCTTTTCAAAACAAAACCACTCTGTGAGGTTAGGAGAAGTTTGTGGTTAACATTAACTTTACTGACAAACAACCTATGTGACTACCAAGTAATTAACAACACATGTGACTAGCAAGTGCCTGATGAGTTACTTTACTAGCGATTCACGTGACAAACAAGTGACTAATGGGTCACGACACCGTCCTGAAACAATACGTCAACGTTGACTGTTTGTTTCACACAGTCATTGGTCTTCTGGCTGAAAGTTCTGTATTTGAGGGGCACTGGCCAGTATTTAACAAGTTGGAAGTGAGATCATATTGAGAAAATAAGATACCTCTTCCATGAGTTGAATCATGTGGATCTCATGAGCAAAGACAATGACCACCCGAGCAGTGGATTTTTTCATTATTTCCACAATCCTCTTTACTTCCGCAGGTTGTTCACCCCAGGGTAAAATCTCTGAGTAGGCTAGACAACCTCCTCCAGACTGAGCCAAGTCTGATTGGAAAGTTCGGGCAACATGGAGTCCATAGTCATCATCACTGACCAGCAGACCAGCCCAAGTCCAGCCAAAGCGTTTAAGAATCATAATCATAGCTCGCACCTTATAGAATAGAAAGTAGTAATATTAGTGCAAAGTTTTAAATGATCATTCAGAGGAAACATACCCATTCATGTCGCACAAAAAATTACAGTTAGTTGATATAATTATACTCTTTTCCTAAATCCATATAGTTTCCTTAACGATGGACAAAGACATACAGTAATTTAGTTTTCAAGACACAATCTCCCTTTCATTGCCAGAACATGTTTTAAAGCTTATTTCACTTTATCTAAAATATATTTTGCATTTGCTATTTCTAGACCAGAGTTTCACCTGGAAAGCATCACTTGGGATTGTTCTGAAGAAGGATGGAAACCTTTGCCTATCACTCAGGCAGGAGCATGTGGCAAAGTAACTGACCTATGAAGAAACATAGTAAACATGCAGGCTTTACTTCTCATGCAAATTAACAGAAACACTTAAACAATTTAACCTTACTTTCAATTCCCCTTTTACAAATCTAAACTAAGACTGTTCCTTCTTACCAAATACAAGCTTTTTGGAGAAGCTGAAGCTGAAAATGAATGTATATCTCCTGTCCAATCATTGTACAAGTCTAAATACATACAAATATGGCACATCAAATGCTCAGCTCGAAGCAAGACTGAAGAAGGTGAACTTACAATGGGCAGATTGAATAAACCTAGCACATCAGAGGTGGCGATAGAAAATGTTGAGAAGGAATCACCCACAATTCCCAGAACTGGAGGGGTCCCCAAACATTTTTCCTGAAGCAGAAACTGCTCCTCTTGACCACTGGCCAGCAACAATGCAGCACTGAATCCAATTACAAGTGTGGCACAGTTGTCATAAAAACTGTATCCCAGAGTCACATTAGGTACAAGATTTGAGTTTTTATTGATCTCATCAATGGCAAAGGCCATGGTCATGGCATGCCTGAACCCTGCATTGTCAAAGCTAAGACACAATGTAATGGTTAACGATTAAAAAGCAATTCATTATTTATAATCATCTACACATGTTGTATGCTACATGAATAAGAAACTTACCCTTGGCAGCTGAGCTGACTTGGTTCTGAGGTGAACGAGAGCTCAGGGAAGACAGAGGTGTAGTGGACCTTAAACAGCCCACCCAAAACCACATCGCCAGGCTTGTGCATCCCATTAAGATAAAAGCGTCGCCTTAATTTACAAGTTGAGAAAAGAGAGGAAGACTCTGATACCAAAAAGGAGGAAGAGAACAAAATCAAGATCAGGTAGACATACAAGAATAAAAACCTGTCTAGAAATGCCCCCATATCTGCCCTCCTCCCTTTCTGAGCTTCATGAAGAATGATTTACTTTTATATGCAGGTCTGAGTCGTCCCTTTTCGTGGTTTTGGTCATCATTTTACACCACCCATCAGGGCAAAAGCAGCCATGTGGGAGGCTAGACAAACTCACATCAAATTAGCTCACCAGACAAGGCATATAGTGATAACATAATTTATGTGATTAAGTGTCTGTTGATCGCTTTCATTTTTCAAAATTATTTGGTGCTATTGGAGCTCATCTGGATTTTGTAACAATATGTTTTGATGTGTGCGATATATTGAGGTGGGAATTTTTTCTTACAATAACTGAACAATAAATAAACATAACAGTTCCAGGTGTTGTAATATACATTACAGTAACTCAGCAAGCTGTAGACAAATAGTGCAGCATTTTAAGTAATTTTAGAAAGGTGTTTTCAAGACTAACCGCTATTGTGCTGGATTTTGACAGCTATGATTTACAGCCTCCACGAGGCATGCAAACACATCCCACCCGGTGTGGTCACTTCATGGGACCTCCTTAGGATAATTTCTATGAATTGAATTTGCGTCAAAGCAAATTGGATGTTCTAACACAAATTATTTGATTTTAGACGTAGTATGTGGCGGCGCCTTCTTTGGTGGATTCAGTCTTTAGTGTGGGTTCTTCGTAGTCATGTATAAACCTAGGAAGAGGGTTTGTGGTGTTAGCCTTTTTGGATTGACATAATGGGATTCAGAGCATGCAATTAGGAATCGGCCTATATCTCGGAAAGAGTAAAGATGAATACAAAGGTAAGTAAGTGAAATACTAGTGCCAGGCCATGTGGAATGAAAGTATGTCATATATTATGTCAACATGACAATAGTATAACTATCCAACAGAGTCCGACAGTCAAGCACTTTTCTATCAAATCCCAAGAAAGCGTAAATAATCAGAACATAGGCAATCATGATGGTTGACTTAGTTCTTTATGAACAGCTTCATCACTTTTCATTTTCTTGTGTTTTTTTTTTCATGTAAGATTAATAATGTTCTGATGCTGAAACAACAGCTACTTTGAATGTAGATCAATTATGAGCAGATCAATCTTAAATAAATGTAAATTAACAAGAGCACGCTTTTATAAGTGCTGCTTTATGTCTTGGTGATGCTGCGGCCCATGATTGCTTTCTTTGTGTTCCTCTCTGGTCTCAGCAGGATTATATAACATTTGGGTCCAAACAGTGCCAACAAGAGACCATAACTGGAGGCCAGAATAGCAAATACCTCCACAGCATCTGCATATTTTCCTGGAGAGTTGACATAAGCAGGGACAAAGGCCACCCACACAGCACAAAAGATCAGCATGCTGAAAGTGATGAGCTTGGCCTCATTGAAGTTGTCTGGAAGGTTCCTTGCTAGAAATGCTAACACAAAGCTGAGGAGAGCCAGTAAGCCAATATAGCTGAGTAACACTGCAAAACCAACCGTGGACCCAACGACACACTCATAAACTATCTTGTCGTTGTGGTATTGAGTGTTTTTATTGGGAGCTGGTGAGGCAGAGACAATCCAAGCAGTGCAGATTGCTGCCTGAATAGAAGTCAGGACCAGAACTGTTCCTCTCTGTTGCACAGCACCAAACCACTTCAGACCGGCTCCTCCTCCTGGCTTGGAGGCCTTGAACACAGCCAGAACCACTATGGTTTTTACCAGAATACATGAGACACAAAGCACAAAGCTGATCCCAAATGCTGCATGTCTCAGTTGGCATGTCCACAGCTTGGGACGGCCAATGAACAGCAGTGAACACAGGAAACATGATTTAAGAGACACCAAGAGCAAGAAACTTAGTTCTGAGTTGTTGGCGCGTACCATGGGTGTACTGCGATGGTAGGTGAAGATTCCCAAGACAATAGCACAGAAAAATGATCCCAATAATGAGGTGGTTGTCAAGCAGATACCCAGAGGCTCTTGGTAGGAGAGAAACTCTGTTTTCTTAGGAACACAGTGGTCACGCTGGACATTGGACCAATAGTCCTCTGGACAACTGGTGCACTCCATGGAGTCTACATGAAAACACAAGAACAGACCATCAAGAACATTGTCTCTCCCACCTGTAAACACAATGGCTATGCATCACCTGGTCACCAAAAAGGGCAAGATTCCCAAATAAAATTCATCTTCGATAATTCAACATATGGTTTTAGAATGATACCCACCTGTGTCATTGCTGAACTTTCCCTCAGAGCATGGTACACAGTCAAAACAGCAAAAAGGCTGCCCTTTTTTTCTGGCCATCCGGGTACCTGGAGGACAGCTCTCACTGCACACTGACAGGGGTGACTGAAGGGATTGTTAGAGTTACATCACAGTTATTTTAAACTATTTCATTCAGTTATTCTGTGTCATACAGTACTAGGATAAAATCAACAATACAAACGTGTAACCTGTTTGGAGTCAAAGTTCCAGAAGATTTTGTCATCATCGAGTGTGAGTTCTTCACCTTTATAGGCCAACTTCTTAACAAGCCCCACATTCTGAACTTTAGTCCTACCATCAGGAAGCTGCAGCCAGTTCATGACATCATATATTGGTAAGGCATCACCATTTTCATCAAAGGAAACTTGATCACCAAATGATGTGGTGAAGTTGACCTTTTCCAAGTAATGCATCAGCTATACATGGGGAAATTCAAATGAATGGGTCCACTCAAATACAAATATACGTTTGTTAATTGTGTATATTCTTTCAGATGTTCTGTGTGATAGATTGTAAGCTTCCAAAAACAGTGCAATATATGGTCTCTAAATTTGATCAATAAAGGACATTTTATATTGTATTGCAACTTTTATTCATCTATTCAAAGACATTCAGTAGGGGTCAAATGGCCTACTACTGGCATTGTTTATAATGTCTTCTTTCCACAGAATACATTTCAGTTACACCTCAAAATGCAACGACTTTTTTCAAAAACTAAACAGCTTGAGTGTAAACGGATATCACACCTGCCATGGCTCCAATGTTTGCAAAGTTGCACAGCTGTGTCCACTGAAAGGCCCTTTTCCTGGTTTGCACTGCAGCATGTCATCAAATGCATATGCTAGGGCATACACAGCCTTGTAAATATTGTACTCAGGCCTGAGATCAGAAACATCCAAGAACTCAGTCTCGACACTCGCTAGATCTTCCTGTCCAGTGCAAAGTTCTCCCCCAGCCGCCACCCAATCTGCTGGAGGTGGTGCAAATCTACAATCAAACGTGTTTTCCCAAAACTGCATGACCTGAAATGTATTCATAACAAGTCTTAACAGAAATGACAATATTTTTAATGTTATTACAGATCTGATTGTAAAGTTTCAATCTTACCATGCTTTGTCCATAATTATTACTACTACTACTTGAATGAAGGTCAGGACGTATTTTTAATAGAAAATCCCTGAGCCCTGGTATTTCTCCTCGGCGGATGGCAATGCCAAGTGTGCCACTCAAGTATGGTATAAAGCTGGGAGTCTGGAGCACAGACGATGCTGACCAGGCTTCACTGGCAATCCACTGAAGGCCTGTCACTTTCTCCCTCACCACCTGTGTATTTTATTGAATCAAATTGATTTATTTTCATGCAACAATTATTACTACTACTTTGTCGGACTGAATTAGAAAAGAGATCAACGCATTCTCACCCCACCTCGTCAAATACTTGGTCATTGGTCCTAAGCTTCAAACTATGACCCTATTGGTAGCCCTCTGGTGTCAGTTTTGGATGTGTCAGCGACAAAGTGTCAGTTTCAGTCGCAACATGCATAGTAGCTTTTAAAAACAAAACCACTCTGTGAGGTTAGGAGAAGTTTGTGGTTAACATTAACTTTACTGACAAACAACCTATGTGACTACCAAGTAATTAACAACACATGTGACTACCAAGTGATTAACAACACATGTGACTAGCAAGTTCCCAATGAGTTACTTCACTAGCGATTCACGTGACTAATGGCTCACGAGACCGACCTGAAACAATACATCAACGTTGACTTTTTGTTTCACACAGTCATTGGTCTTCTGGCTGAAAGTTCTGCATTTGATTGACCACCCACTTTATACTACATCAGTTGCCTCAAAAGGCTAATATTGAAGCACATCGGTTTACATTAAAGTTAGTTGAAAGCTTGGTTGTTTGCATACAGACGCTAAAGGTTCCCTCCGTACATCAGTATCAAGTGTTGAGGGGCACTGACCAAGGGCCAGTATTAAACGAGTCGGAAGTGAGATCATATTGAGAAAATAAGATACCTCTTCCATGAGTTGAATCATGTGGATCTGATGAGCAAACACAATGACCACCCGAGCTGTGGATTTTTTCATTATTTCCACAATCCTCTTTACTTCCGCAGGGTGTTCACCCCAGGGTAAAATCTCTGAGTAGGCTAGACAACCTCCTCCAGACTGAGCCAAGTCTGATTGGAAAGTTCGGGCAACATGGAGTCCATAGTCATCATCACTGACCAGCAGACCAGCCCAAGTCCAGCCAAAGCGTTTAAGAATCATAATCATAGCTTGCACCTTATAGAATAGAAAGTAGTAATATTAGTGCAAGGTTTTCAATGATCATTCAGAGGAAACATACCCATTCATGTCGCACAAAAAATTACAGTTAGTTGATATAATTATACTCTTTTCCTAAATCCATATAGTTTCCTTAACGATGGACAAAGACATACAGTAATTTACTTTTCAAGACACAATCTCCCTTTCATTGCCAGAACATGTTTTAAAGCTTATTTCACTTTATCTAAAATATATTTTGCATTTGCTATTTCTAGACCAGAGTTTCACCTGGAAAGCATCACTTGGGATTGTTCTGAAGAAGGATGGAAACCTTTGCCTATCACTCAGGCAGGAGCATGTGGCAAAGTAACTGACCTATGAAGAAACATAGTAGACATGCAGGCTTTACTTCTCATGCAAATTAACAGAAACACGTAAACAATTTAACCTTATATTACGATTCCCCTTTTTCAAATCTAAACTAAGACGGTTCCTTCTTACCAAATACAAGCTTTTTGGAGAAGCTGAAGCTGAAAATGAACGTATATCTCCTGTCCAATCATTGTACAAGTCTAAATACATACAAATATGGCACATCAAATGCTCAGCTCGATGCAAGACTAAAGAAGGTGAACTTACAATGGGCAGATTGAATAAACCTAGCACATCAGAGGTGGCGATAGAAAATGTTGAGAAGGAATCACCCACAATTCCCAGAACTGGAGGGGTCCCCAAACATTTTTCCTGAAGCAGAAACTGCTCCTCTTGACCACTGGCCAGCAACAATGCAGCACTGAATCCAATTACAAGTGTGGCACAGTTGTCATAAAGACTGTATCCCAGAGTCACATTAGGTACAAGATTTGAGTTTTTATTGATCTCATCAATGGCAAAGGCCATGGTCATGGCATGCCTGAACCCTGCATTGTCAAAGCTAAGACACAATGTAATGGTTAACGATTACAAAGCAATTCATTATTTATAATCATCTACACATGTTGTATGCTACATGAATAAGAAACTTACCCTTGGCAGCTGAGCTGACTTGGTTCTGAGGTGAACGAGAGCTCAGGGAAGACAGAGGTGTAGTGGACCTCAAACAGCCCACCCAAAACCACATCGCCAGGCTTGTGCATCCCATTAAGATAAAAGTGTCGCCCTAATTTACAAGATGAGAAAAGAGAGGAAGACTCTGATACCAAAAAGGAGGAAGAGAACAGAGTCAAGATCAGGTAGACATACAAGGATAAAAACCTGTCTAGAAATGCCCCCATATCTGCCCTCCTCCCTTTCTGAGCTTCATGAAGAATGATTTACTTTTATATGCAGGTCTGAGTCGTCCCTTTTGGTGGTTTTGGTCATCATTTCACACCACTTATCAGGGGAAAAGCAGCCATGTGGGAGGCTAGACAAACCCATATCAAATTAGCTCACCAGACATTGAATATAATAACATAATTTATGTGATTTATTGTCCGTTGATCGCTTTCATTTTTTAAAATTATTTTGTGCTATTGGAGCTCATCTTGAGTTTATCTTATATATATATATATATATATATATATATATATATATATATATATATATATATATATATATATATAGTGATGTCTTGAGAGGATGGGATCGTGAGGTGAGGCGTGGGTACATAAATCAAGGCGAGGGTTTCATTAACTCAAAGTTCTGTATTCAGATTCTTCTTAACAAAAAGGTAAACTTAACTCCAACAAAAAGTCGTTGGAAAAAACAAACATAATTGCTTCAGTTTTCTCCTGGTTTATTGTCTTTAACATAATTTACAATATCCTTCCTCTCCTGTGCTCCTGTCCTTTCTTCAGCCTCAAGGGCAATTCATACTCCTGCAACTACAACTGCGGCTGGCCACGCAGTTGGATTGACGGACTCCTTTTGGTTTATAGTTCCTGCGCGTTTTCCATACGCCAGAACAGTAGGTTGCGCAACGGCCATAGAGTTGACCTGCACGCCGACGTTCACCGATATCTCCCTCCAGGAATTCACCGTCATCTGCGTGTCTTATACTCCGTCAAAGATGGGTTATATAAATGCTCATATTTGTGAACCTCTTCAGCCAAACGTTTTTCAACGGGATCAATTGTTTGTGTTTTTGCTATGGCTTTAAAAAACAGCCGTATTATGCTATGAAACCGGAAGTGCGAGACTCAGAAAGGATCTGGTTGGCAGACCAATCACAGCCTGGCTGCGAACGGCTCGCGTAGTTTTGACAGATAGTCAGAAATTTTGGGTGACGCATGCAAAATGGCTGATTTGACTACGCAAGGGGGTCCATGCGTGTCTTGCGTGCTTGCGTGTCTGCGCAAAACCCGAGTATGAACAGCCTTCACGGTCATCAGCCTCATCCCTTTCAGCTGTGCAGCAGCCTTGGCCTGCTTGCACTGCTGAGTTGGAATTGTAGTTTTTTACACTGGATGTCATGCTGGTTGTTGTCCCTGTTGCAACCACTGGGAATATATATATATATAAATATATATATATATATATATATATATATATATATATATATATATATATATATATATATATATAGACACACACACACATACACCTATCAGAGGCGGGCCGTGCTTTTAGAGCTAGGCCTTCAATGAGTCCACATCACGGGTGGACTGAGCGAAAAAAGTGTCCCTGGAGTTATTGTCACAGACCAATACACAGCGCCTTCAAACAGTCCACCACCTACCCGCTCTGCTACGTGCATACATATATCAGTACAAAATGCACCATAATCTTAATGCATAGATCAACAAGTGTGATATTTTAAACCCAGAGACAGGATCAGGCCAATAAAGAGAGCTGAGATCTCCATCCTCAACTGTCCTCTTGTGGGCATTCTGTGTATTTACTGGTTTATATAGATTTTCTGACTGAAGCTTCCCTCCTTCTGTACGTCAGCTTACAGTACATCAGAGAGAGGATGATCTGACCCTCTAGTATTGATTAACTCTTGTACAAGTCTTTTTTTGTGAGCTTTGTGTACATTATAATATGCACCAAGTGCCGTTGTCTCTTTTCTCTTCTTTTGACACAACCATTGTTATCAAGAATTTCTTTTTAATTAATACCTGTATAACTTTTTTGCTTTGTTTAAGCTAATATTAAAAACTAACAAATGTCAACCACTAATAATGTTTAGATAAATTGCATATTAAGAAATGCCAACGCAGAAATATGAATAAAGAAGCACTGAAAAATGACATTACAATTCAATTAAATATTTAATGTAAAAAAATATATAAAATGTGAATATTTAGATGACATTAAATTTAGCTGTAATCCAAAGTGACTATCAACTTTGCTTTATACATCGTGGACACAACAACGGGGAGCAATTAGGGGTTAAGTGTCAAGGACACATCAACATCGGCAGAGCTCGAAAAACCGACCCTCTCTGATTGAAAGACGAACCTGCTAACCACTGAGCCACAATAGTTTGAGCCCCATGATACACAAGATGGAGACTGAATGTGCAGATTATAAGCCTCATACATGTTGCAGTTGGAGCCATAATGTAGGTTTTGTCTTTATTGTATCCTTACTAAAAACACTGAGTTAATATCCATGCAGTTTTGAAATTGAACACAGATTGGAGCAATAACTCATGAAGTGCACATAGGTAAGCTTCAGGTGATGAGAATCATGTGTGTAGAACAGATTTTTGACCATGTTACATGTTGGAGTAAGAGCATGGCTGGCGTGTGACTGCGTTCAGTGTTTTCTTTGGGGTTGAGGTTGTTAATCATAGTATTAGTATAGTTTCTGATAGTTCAGCCACTTGCTGGCTCACCAAACCCCGAACAAAAAGCAACTTTCCTGACCCCACAAACACAAAGAAGGACAGTGGGAAAAGAACAGACAGAAGTCTATTCTGGGTGGACACAGTGTAGTAGCTGCCTTTAAAAGCTGCCTGGATGTGTGAGGAGTGCAATAATGGGATATGTTTTCAGCTAGACAGGAACTGGTTCAGGGAGATAAACAAATCTCTAAAACGTCTGGACATGGACACATATATAAGCCTATAACATGGACATTGAATGCTTTATGCAAACAAAACAGTTTGAGACAACGTAAAATAGGTGAAATTTCATTTTTGTAATCTCAAAAGCTTTGCTCATGTTCATTTTCAATTGCCTTATTACATAGAGAGCTGAGATTGTTCTGCATTTTTTGATGTAAAACACATAGGTATCTATCATGTACAAGTGATTTAAAAAGTGAATTCAAGAAATTATGTAAAATCAAGAAAATGACCCAACTCCAGAGGCTTAACATGGACAATGCTGTTTTACATTTTGCGAGTGAGCATATATGTCAAACTACCAACTAAACGTTGGTTTATTTTCAGCGAAGAGCACACATGTGAAACATGGTTTCCCTCTTCCCTTAGATATTGGTATTAAAAGTCCCTTTAATTGTCGTCTTTGTTTTCTCCAAACTATATGTTTTAAGATTGACTTTTGTTCATCAAATGTTTCTTGGTGTTTTTCTCTGGTTTAAACAATATGATGAAACACTTTGGAGCAAATATACACAATATGAGTCCAAAACTGGAGGCAAGAATGGCAAATATCTCCACAGCCACAGTAAATTTCCCAGGAGAACTGACATATGCTGGGATGAAGGTGATCCAGACTGCACAGAATATCAGCATGCTGAAGGTGATGAGCTTGGCTTCATTAAAATTATCAGGTAGTTTCCGGGCTAGGACCGCTAACACGAAGCAAAAGACAGCCAGCAGGCCGATGTACCCGAGCACAGCCCAGAACCCAATAGATGAGCCTAATGCACACTCCAGGATGATTCTCTCCTTGTATGTGGTGAGGTTTTTCCTTGGAAAAGGAGGACTAAGAACCAACCAAAGAGTACATATTATAACTTGAATGAAGGTAAAAGACACTACAGTCATCCTTTGCTGTGGAGGACCAAACCATTTCATAACATTACGACCTGGGAGAGTGGCTTTAAATGCCATTAACACAACTATTGTTTTTCCAAGAACACAAGAGATACAGAGGACGAAGGTGATCCCAAACGCTGTGTGGCGCAGCATGCAGGACCACTCAGAGGGTTCTCCAATGAAAGTCAATGAGCATAAGAAACAGAGAGTCAGAGAGAAGAGCAGCAGGAAGCTCAGCTCAGAGTTGTTGGCTCTGACAATCGGGGATGTCCTGTGACGGTGAAACACAGCCGCTGTTATGATGGCAAGACAGGCACCACCAACTGAGAATGCAGCTAGGATGATTCCTAGGGCCTCGTTGAAGGAAAGAAACTCTACAGGCTTGGGGAGACAAGTGTCTCTCTTTGCATTCGGCCAAAATTCCTTGGGGCAAGGGAAACAATCAGGGGAATCTGAAAGAATACAATAAAAGAGGTATTTTAGCAGTCATGCTCAATATTTGATGTTGTACAGTAGATATGCATTCAGAGAAACAATACCTATAGAGTTGCTAATCTCTCCTTCAGGACACGGTATACAATCATAACAGCAGATGGGTTTTCCTTTCTGCAGCACCTTACGAGTTCCTGCAGGACAGCTGTCAGTGCACACTGACACAGGCACCTGGCACATAGATACAAACAAAGTCACACATATTCAGATGTGCTTCAAAGCTCTGAGGATTAAAGAATATGTTCAAGTTCCTTTCAAGTCTGTTTGAAAGCATAACTCGCATGTCAATATGAGTATGTGTGCTTTGTTAATGCAACAGCCGGTGGAAAAAATCCATAGTTGAGGAAAGAAATTCTATATCACCAAATTTGAAATTGGAATGTTTTAAAATATGAATTTTGGGCTCCCTACTTGTGTGCTACCCTCCACCCAGGTGAGGTTCCTGTTGATGTGGAATTTCTGGCCCACCGGCAGTGATGCATCGTAGTGCCCTACTGCCACCATCTCAATGCTACCACTCTCAGTTTTTTGCAAGTTAACCAGCTCGTATGTGGCCACAGGATCCCCGTTGGCATCAAATGACACATCATAACCATTTTGAGAAAACTTAACTTTCTTCAACTGAGAGAGAACCTGTGAAAATGCAGTAGTGGAAGACGGAGAAGGGGAGAAATTAAATGATGTGTGATACAATTATGTTTATTTAGTAAAAGGTACAGTATAACAAAAAAGTACATTGGTGTTATAACATTTTTGTTTTGACTGACCTGTTTGGACTCTATGCTGGTGAGTTTATCACACTGGGTGATAGCATATGATTCCTGACACACTGCATTATGAATGGCATGTGCTATTGCATAAACAGCCTTGTACACCATGTTAGTGATCCTGAGCTGAGATGTGTCAGTGTACGGGCTCTGGATCGTCTCTATGTCTTCACTTCCATCACACACATTCTTGTATGTGGCTGCTGCTAAAAACACACAAAGACACAGGGAGGTGTTTTTTAGTCTTGACAATAGACTATTAGATAGATTTGATAATTTATTATGTTTAATGTTATTGTTCAGTTGTATTTAACCTGTTAAACCTTTCTTAGAACCTCTCTCTCTCTCTCTCTCTCTCTCTCTCTCTCTCTCTCTCTCTGTATAATTCTAATTCACTTATAAAACATGCTTATCTTCATTTAAAAACATGTTTTTCCCGACATGTCTTTATCTGTTTTTAATTGTTTCAATGTGTCCAGTTTCAGTTTGTATATTGTCCTATGTTTTTTTTTTAAATTTTTTTTTTTTTTTTAACCTTTTCTATATCAGGTTATGTTTCAGGAAAATCCCTTGAATTGGATACAGGCTTGAACTTTAAATGTCTTTCAAACGAAAAAAAAAATCTCTAAATGGTCATCAACATAACAGTATATTTAGACCAACATACATATTTACATACTGTAACTGATTTACAGTATTGAGTAAAATATATTTAGCTTAATGGCCTAAAGACTGTCTAGTGTGTGCTTTTGTTCAGGACTTTTTTGTTGTAATCTTCTCCAAAACAGCCGTGTGTCGTTTATATTATCACCTTAACTTGACCTGAAAGATCTTCATTACAAGTTATATTATTCACAGAGACCTTATTTCCACTTCATGTCTTTGTTCAATAACAAAATATTTCCTTTTAAACTACTCAGGGATTGGGATGTTAAAGCAGCTACTTCTCCAGTCAGACAGAATAAAAAACAGCATAGACAGAACACAACTGTGAGTGTTATGTTAAAGATCAGCAAAACCTTCTCACTTTTTCCCAGGCTGCAGTTGAATGCATCTTCCCAGAACTCAGTAAGCACTGGAGAGGCAGCCACTTTAAAGGAAGAGAGATCCAGCAGGAAGTCTCTCAGACCTGGGATGACAGATTGCTCAATGCCAAATCCAACTGCTCCAGCACATTGACTGAATCTCAGGATGTCTCGGTCAGTTACCCAGGACTCACTGCCGATCCACTGGCGAGGAGGAGAGGGCTTGAGCGATAGCTCTTCCAGCAGAATTTTCATGTCTCCAGTGGCTGTAAACGCTACAATCACCATAGCTGTTGACCTGGAGAAAAAAATAGTGCATTGTATGAGACCAATAATAACATATTACAAAATGTTTGTATATATATGATTGGAAAAAAAGTTTTTGGTGTCACTGAGTATTTTCAAAACCAAGATCATTAAAAAATAAGAGATAAAGACACGTGGCACAAAAAAAAAGATACTTTTCCAATTTGCCTCCAAGGGGAGAAAATCCTCTCCTATCTTATACTTTACAGAACTTTGTAGTGGATTTGTGTACATGAGATCAAAAGATACATAAACAGAGAATGTAAAAACCTGTTGATAATGTCTGCTACTGTCTGGATCCTGCTTCGTGGCTGGTACCTATTGAAAGATTCAGAATATTCCACACAGATTCCCTCTTTGTGTGCTGCGTCCAGGAAAGACGCCATGCCATTGTTTCCATAATCTGAATCTGATCGGATAGCACCTATCCAAGTCCAACCAAAGTGTTTTACCAGCTTTGCCAGCGCGTCAGCCTGGAACTGGTCACTCGGGATTGTTCTGAAGAAACTCGGGTACTGCTGCTTATCGGACAGGCATGCACAAGTGGCAAAGTGACTAACCTAAATGAACACAACAGTGTAATTATTGAACAGGACAACACAAAATATCACTGGTCTGTTAAACACATTATTCTCAGAAGTTAAAAAAAAAAATTTACTTGAGGAATGTTAAAGGGCCCGATGATGCGAGACATGCTGATGGATGGCGTGGACCCAGACTCACCAACAATGGCCATCACCTTACCAGATTGTGAACAATTGTCACCGGTGTAAAACATTGGGTCAAGGCCGCTTGACAGCTGGAATGCCACATGCACCGCTACAGGCACAGAGGCACACGAGTCATAGATCTGATAACCGAGTTTGATGCCCGGCAGCAGCTCCGTGCTGTTGTTAATCTCCTCGATGGCGAAGATCATTGCACGTGAGAAGCGCAGTTCACGAGCTATAAACCTGTACATGGATACAAACACAATCAGAGTTGAGTAACTGTATGAATATGGCCTACATATGAGGATAATTCACAATTTTAACAGAAAAACACAATACGGAGAACTGAATTAGACACTTATCCTACACTAATTGTAATACATGGATTACATTTTTGGTTTTCATATTCTTTTCAGTATTAAAAGACAAAAAACATTTACTCTATTCTCTACAATTTTGACAATTTAAACATATTTGTTTTAATACAAAATACTAATACATTAAAATGAAAAATGTAAACATTTCCATCACCACAGAGTACATCTTCTTACTAACCTCCCTGAGCATCTTAGTGAATCAGGCATGGTGGTGTAGTTATGCTTCATCGCGTGCCTGGAATAATGTATGGAGAAAACACCACCAATAACATAGTCACCATCCATTGAGAAAGCAGGTAGACGAGTGGTACCCTGGAGCTTACATTTCACAGATGAGGCCTCAGTGCTCACCCCAACACCAGTCCTATCCTCTGTGAGCTCATTCCTTTGTTTCACACCATCCACAGAACCATTCAAGGCAAGAGCTGAGTTGAGCTCACACAAACCCAGAGACAGGATCAGGCCAATAAAGAGAGCTGAGATCTCCATCCTCAACTGTCCTCTTGTGGGCATTCTGTGTATTTACTGGTTTATATAGATTTTGGACTGAATCTTCCCTCCTACTGTACGTCAGAGAGGATGATCTGACCCTCTGGTGTTGATTAACTCTTGTACAAGTCTTTTTTGTGAGCTTTGTGTACATTATAATATGCACCATGTGCCGATGTCTTTTTTCTCTTCTTTTGACACGACCATTGTTATCATGAATTTCTTCTCAATACCCATATACCTTTTTTTTGCTGTGTTTAAACTAATATTACAAACTAACAAATGTCAACCACTAATACTGTTTAGATAAATTGCATATTAAGAAATGCCAACACAGAAATATGTATAAAAAAGCACTGAAAAACAACATTACAATTTAATTAAATATTTAATGTAAAAAAAAAGTATATCGTTAGATTACATTACATTTAGCTGACACTTTAATCCACAGCGACTTACATTTTTGCTCGATACATCGTAGACACAGCAACGGGGATCAATTAGGGGTTAAGTGTCAAGGACATCGGCAGAGCCGGGGCTTAAAACACCGACCCTCTGATTGAAAGACGGACCTGCTAACCAAAATAGTTTGAGCCACGTGATACACAAGATACAAACTGACTGTGCAGATTATGAGCCTCATAAATGTTGCCATAATGTAGGTTTTCGTCTATATTGTATCTTTACTCAAAACACAGTGAACATCCATGCAGTTTTGAAATTTAACACAGATTGGAGCACTATCTTCTAGGGGGCGCTAGAGAGCCATTTTGTGGTACTTTTTTTTTACACCTATATCAGATAGCTATTTTCACCAAGCCTGGCAAGCGGTCCAAATTTGGTGAGTTTTGGAGAACGACAAGTCCCCCAAAAAGTCGCTCAGTGTGGGAAAATAAAACAGTTTTAACAGGGTGCTTCGGACTGGCTATGTCAGTCGCTTGGACCCTAAATATTTAGATTACATTACATTTAGTTGAAGTCAAGGACACATCGACATCGGCAGAGTTCGAAACACCGACCCTCTGATTGAAAGACGAACCTGCTAACCACTGAGCCACAATAGTTTGAGCCCCATGATACACAAGATGAAGACTGAATGTGCAGATTATGAGCCTCATACATGTTGCTGTTGGAGCCATAAAGTAGGTTT
The DNA here is from genome assembly GCF_023055335.1 of Clinocottus analis. Classification (NCBI taxonomy): domain Eukaryota; kingdom Metazoa; phylum Chordata; class Actinopteri; order Perciformes; family Cottidae; genus Clinocottus; species Clinocottus analis. The sequence continues at coordinate 18,048,929 of NW_027175931.1, read as the reverse complement.
TTGTCTTTATTGTATCCTCACTAAAAACCCAGAGTGAGCATCCATGTAGTTATGAAATTGAACACAGATTGGAGCAATAACTCATGAAGTGCACATAGGTAAACTACAAGTAACGAGAATCAGGTGTGGAGAACAGGTTTTTGACTATGTTACGTGTTGGAGTGAGAGCATGGCTGGCGTATGGCTGCATTCAGTGTTTTCTTTGGAAATAATATGTTGAGGTTGTACATAATAGTATTAGTATAGTTTCTGAGAGTTCAGCCACTTGCTGGCTCACCTGAACCCCCCCACTAAAGGCTACTTTCCGGACATGTTCGGAATTTTCATGTACAGGATTTCTAGGCGCAGCCAAGTGGCGGAAGAAATCCGGTTCGGGGGCCTCGGGATCGTCTCTCTGCTGTTTGCAGATGATGTGGTCCCGTTTGCCTCCTCGGACCGTGACCTCCAGCATTCGCTGGGGGCAGACAGGGCATCGGGCTTCATGTTCTTGGAGCTGGGTCTGTATGAGACAGCAAACTCAAAACGGTTAAAACACAGAGCCCACCTAGCTTGATTGAAGTTCGGCCGCGTCGCCAAGCAGATATATTCCAGCTTTTTGTGGTCTGTCCAGACTACAAACGGCTGCTGCGCTCCCTCCAGCCAGTGTCTTCATTCCTCGAACGCTAGTTTCACTGCCAGCAACTTCTGATTCCCAATGTCCTAATTCCTGTCTGCAGGCGACAGTTTCCGGGAGAAGAAGGCACATGGATGAACCTTCTGATCCCTGGCAGCGCGCTGCGAGAGAACAGCCCCAACGACAGTGTCCGAGGCGTCCACCTCCACAATGAACTGGCGGGTCAGATCTGGGAATATCAGGATGGGAGTAGACGAGAAACTTGTCTTTAACTGACCAAAGGCCTCTTCCGCCGCGGAGGTCCACCTGAAGGGCACACGCTGGGGAGGTGAGAGCAGTGAGCGGGGCAGCCACAGAACTGTAGTTACAGATAAATCACCGGTAGAAGTTGGGGAAGCCGAGGAAGCGTTGTAGTTCCTTACGCGTAGCAGGCGTAGGCCAGCTCTCCACTGCGCTGGTCTTAGCTGAATGCTACCTGCTTTGATAACAAATCCTAGAAATGACACCTCAGAGGTGTGGAACTCACTTCTCGGCTTTCGCGAACAGGTGGTTCTCCAGGAGTCTTTGGAGAGCTTGCCGTGCATGTACCACATGTTCCTGTGGTGACTTAGAGAAGTTAAGGATATCATCTAGATATACAAACACAGAAACATCAAGCAGGTCTCGGAGAACATCGTTAACCAACCCCTGAAAAACCGCGGGGGCATTGGTGAGTCCAAATGACATTACCAAGTATTCATAACGTATTAAATGCGGTCTTCCACTCGTCCCCCTTTCGGATTCTCACCAAGTGGTACGCATTGCGGAGATCGAGTTTGGAAAAGACGGTTGCCCTATGGAGCAACTCGAAAGCAGAGGAAACGAGTGGGAGGGGGTACCTGTTCTCGACAGTGATGTTGTTAAGTCCTCTGTAATCTATGTAGGGACGCAAGGACTTGTCCTTGCTGACGAAGAAAAAGCCAGCTCCAGCCGGAGAAGAAGACGGCCTAATGAGGCCAGCGGCTAAGGAGTCATTAATATATTTCTCCATGGTCTTAATCTTAGGAGCCGATAGGGAAAGAAGTCTACCTCTGTGCAGACAAAGTGCGCTAATGAGGGAATGGGCTGCAGGTAAGAAGGGCGTGAGGACCAGGTTACGGTGATGAGAGGTAATCAGGGGTGAGTGGCAAGATCTGGAATGACAGGAGAGTGGTTAGAACTGACAGACAGGATGAAAACAGTTAACATAAGCCGGAATCCGTGACATCAATTACTGTCTTTGTTTTCTCCAAACTTTATGTTTTAAGATTGACTTTTGTTCATTAAATGTTTCTTTGTGTTTTTCTCTGGCTTAAACAATATGATGAAACACTTTGGAGCAAATATACACAATATGAGTCCAAAACTGGAGGCAAGAATGGCAAATATCTCCACAGCCACAGTAAATTTCCCAGGAGAACTGACATATGCTGGGATGAAGGTGATCCAGACTGCACAGAATATCAGCATGCTAAAGGTGATGAGCTTGGCTTCATTAAAATTATCAGGTAGTTTCCGGGCTAGGACCGCTAACACAAAGCAAAAGACAGCCAGCAGGCCGATGTACCCGAGCACAGCCCAGAACCCAATAGATGAGCCTAATGCACACTCCAGGATGATTCTCTCCTTGTATGTGGTGAGGTTTTTCATTGGAAAAGGAGGACTAAGAATCAACCAAAGAGTACATATTATAACTTGAATGAAGGTAAAAGACACTACGGTCAACCTTTGCTGTGAAGGACCAAACCATTTCATAACATTACGACCTGGGAGAGTGGCTTTGAATGCCATTAACACAACTATTGTTTTTCCAAGAACACAAGAGATACAGAGGACAAAGGTGATCCCAAATGCCGTGTGGCGCAGCATGCAGGACCACTCAGAGGGTTCTCCAATGAAAGTCAATGAGCATAAGAAACAGAGAGTCAGAGAGAAGAGCAGCAGGAAGCTCAGCTCAGAGTTGTTGGCTCTGACAATCGGGGATGTCCTGTGACGGTGAAACACAGCCGCTGTTATGATGGCAAGACATGCACCACCAACTGAGAATGCAGCTAGGATGATTCCTAGGGCCTCGTTGAAGGAAAGAAACTCTACAGGCTTGGGGAGACAAGTGTCTCTCTTTGCATTCGGCCAAAATTCCTTGGGGCAAGGGAAACAATCAGGGGAATCTGAAAGAATACAACAAAAAGGCTTTTAGCAGTCATACTCAATATTTGATGTCATGCAGTAGATATTCATTCAGAGAAACAATACCTGTAGCGTTGCTAATCTCTCCTTCAGGACACGGTATACAATCATAACAGCAGATGGGTTTTCCTTTCTGCAGCACCTTACGAGTTCCTGCAGGACAGCTGTCAGAGCACACTGACACAGGCACCTGGCACATGGATACAAACAAAGTCGCACATATTCAGATGTGCTTCAAAACTCTGAGGATTAAAGAATAGATTCAGATTATTTTCAAGTATGTCTAAAAACATAACTTGCTTGTCATTATAAGTTTGTGGAAAGACTGACAATGATGTAACTTGAGAACAAATCTCTTCACAGTCAGTATGAACTGGAGGAACAGGGCCCAAGGACACATGTGACCAAATTTGAAGTTGGAATATGTTATAATATACATTTTGGGTTCCCTACTTCTGTGCTACCCTCCACCCAGGTGAAGTTCCTGTTGATGTGGAGTTCCTGGCCCACCGGCAGTGATGCATCGTAGTGCCCTACTGCCACCAACTCAATGCTGCCACTCTCAGTTTTTTGCCAGTTAACCAGCTCGTATGTGGCCACAGGATCCCCGTTGGCATCAAATGACACATCATAACCATTTTGAGAAAACTTAACTTTCTTCAGCTGAGTGAGAACCTGTGAGGATGACGTAGTGGAAGACGGAGAGGGGGAGAAAAAAAAACATATATTAAAATGTATATTTCATTTAGGAAAATGTTCAGTATAGAAAAAAAAGGACATTGGTTTTGACATATTTGTTTTGACTGACCTGTTTGGACTCTATGCTGGTGAGTTTATCACAATGGGTGATAGCATATGATTCCTGACACACTGCATTATGAATGGCATGTGCTATTGCATAAACAGCCTTGTACACCATGTTAGTGATCCTGAGCTGAGATGTGTCAGTGTACGGGCTCTGGATCGTCTCTATGTCTTCACTTCCATCACACACATTCTTGTCTGTGGTTGCTGTTAAAAATACACAAAGACAAAGGAAGCTGTTTTTTAGCCTTGACAATTATATAAATATTTCTCATGTAAAATGTTCTTTTTTAGTTATATTTACCATGAAAAATCTTTCTCAGAGCCTCTTGTGTACATATATTAGGGCTGGGCAAAGTTGAAAAAAATTAACTGATTAATCGCAGGATTTTTCTGTGATTAGTTGTAATTCATCTCATTATGCGCCAAATTCAATAATGAAGTAAAAACTAGTGTATTGCAGCTTTTATTTTAAAGTAATGTTATCAGAACAATATAACAGCACTCTGGAGCAACAGCAAGTTAACATACATATATAGTTTATACATTTTTTTTCTGAACAGATACTGTTCAGTAGTAAGGGTGCCTGTTAGGGACAAATCACTCCTTCTTTTGTCCATGTTCAAATATGCACACACACACACACACACACACACACACACACACACAAGTAGCTCGCGAGCCAAAAAAGTGTGAACAGCCCTGGTCTATATAGTGTGTGCTTGTGTTCAGAGCTTTAGTGTTCTGATCTTCTCTAAGACACTAGAGTAACTCAGCTTGACCTGAAACATCTTCATTTCAAGTTAGATTATTCACAGAGACCTTATTTCCACTTCATGTCTTTGTTCAATGACAACAGATTTCCCTTTAAATCACTCAGGGATTGTTAATGCAGCTGCTTTTCCAGTCAGACAAAATATAAAAACACAGCATAGACAAGACACAACTGTGAGTGTCAGTTATGTTAAAGATCAGCAAAACCTTCTCACTTTTTCCCAGCCTGCAGTTAAATGCATCCTCCCAGAACTCAGTAAACACTGGAGAGGCAGCCACTTTAGAGGGAGAGAGATCCAGCAGGAAGTCTCTCAGACCTGGGATGACAGATCGCTCAATGCCAAATCCAACTGCTCCAGCACATAAACTGAACCTCAGCATGTCTGGGTTAGTTACCCAGGACTCACTGCCGATCCACTGGCGAGGAGGAGAGGGCTTGAGCGACAGCTCTTCCAGGAGAATCGTCAAATCTCCAGATATTATAAACGCCACAATCACCATAGCTGTCGACCTGGAGAGAAATAATAGTGCATTGTATGAAACCAATATTAACAAAATATGTAACAAAAATGTTTGTGTGTGTATGTTTATACATATATATATATATATATATATATATATATATATATATATATATATATATATATATATATATATATATATAGGGCTGGGCAAGTTAACGCAAGATTAATCTGGCAATCCAATACTATTTGATCATGTGTTAACTGTATGGGGGTTTTTTTTGCATTGTGAGGGGCTTATCGCTTTAAATCTCAATTTTTTTCAACTTTACCCAGCCCAAATATATATATATATATATATATATATATATATATATATATATATATATATATATTTATATATATACACACACACACACAAATGTGGTGTAATATATATAAACTAACAACAAAGTTGATAAAAATTAACTGATTAATCGCATGATTTCTCTGCGATTAATTGCATTATGCGCCAAATTCAATAATGAAGTAAAAAACTAGTGTATTGCAGCTTTTCTTTTAAAGTAATGTTATCAGAACAATATAACAGCACTCTGGAGCAACAGCAAGTTAACATATAGAGTTTATAAATATATATAGATATATAAATATATCTATATATATAGATATATATATTTGAACAGGTACTGTTCTTCTTTTGTCCATGTTCAGTCTGTTGCTTACCTTAAAGATGTATGTTAAAGACCAGCAACTGATTTACTTTATACAAAAGCAATAAGTGCTTTTCAGATTTTTCAGTTCAGTTTTTCTTCATCAGTGAGTGAGTAAAGATCCAGAAGTGATGCTGCTTTAAAGTGCTCTGCATGGATCAGACCGCGGGGTCAGGAGCTTTGCACATGCGCGATTAACTTTCAATCTGGACGCGGAGCCTGCCTGCATGTAGTGTATTTGCCCGTCTGTGAGCACGTGTGAAGCGGCTCGCGGCAGCACCGCTGCTCGTTGAGAACAGAAGCTACATAACAATACGTGCTTTCACGTCAGACTCACTTCGTCATGCTGCCTGTCGGCGAGGCTACGGAAGCGCGTGCGTGCGCACATCTATGAATCGCCTTCAAAGTGAAAGCAGTGCCGCTGTAATGCGTTCATAGCGTGCATCTTATTTATTAATTTTTCATGTTTGACTGACATCACGTGGGCCGGACTGGGAGAGCCGTGAGACGCCAGGTCTGAACTACGGAGAGATTTAAAGTGATAAGCTCCTCCCAATGCAAAAAAAAACAAAACAGGCAGTTAATGTATGATCAAATGGTTAACGCCGTTAAAGTATTGCCAGATTAATCTTGCGTTAACACGTTATCATGTCCAGCCCTAATATATATATATTTATTTTTGGTCTCACACAATGTGTATTTAAGGTGAAAAAATACTCTCCTATCTTACACTTCACAGAACATTGTTGTAGATTTACGTACATATGATCAGTGTGAGCGCAGGTAACAAAAGCACATAATTAGAGAATGTATAAACCTGCGGATAATGTCGGCTACTCTCTGGATCCTGCTTCGTGGCTGGTACTTGTTGAAAGATTCTGAATATTCCACACAGATTCCCTCTTTGTGTGCTGCGTCCAGGAAAGACGCCATGCCATTGTTTCCATAATCTGAATCCGACCGGATAGCACCTATCCAAGTCCAACCAAAGTGTTTTACCAGCTTTGCCAGCGCGTCAGCCTGGAACTGGTCACTTGGGATTGTTCTGAAGAAACTCGGGTACTGCTGCTTATCGGACAGGCATGCACAAGTGGCAAAGTAACTAACCTAAATGAGCACAACAGTGTAATTATTGAAGAGGATAAACATAAAATAGCACTGGTTTGTTAAACACGTAGTTTGCAGAAATTCAAAATATTTACTTGAGGAATGTTAAAGGGTCCGATGATGTGAGACATGCTGATGGATGGCGTGGACCCAGACTCACCAACAATGGCCATCATTTTACCAGATTGTGAACAATTGTCACCGATGTAAAACATTGGGTCCAGGCCGCTTGACAGCTGGAATGCCACATGCACTGATACAGGCACAGAGGCACACGAGTCGTAGATCTGATAACCGAGTTTGATGCCCGGCAGCAGCTCTGTGCTGTTGTTAATCTCCTCGATGGCGAAGATCATTGCACGTGAGTTGCGCAATTCACGGGTAACAATGCTGCACAGAGACACTTGTGTCACTGTTTAAAATATGGTCAACATAAAGATGAGGACAGGACATTCCACTAATTTTAACAGAAATACATAATAGGTAAGAATTTAAAACTAAAATTCACAACGCAGATATCAGTATAAAATGCACAATAATCCTAATGCATAGATCAACAAGTTGGATATTTTAAATTCATAATGTTTTCAGTTAACAAAGGACGTCTCTACTATTTTGTGAATATAGTACTATATACATATATAAATATGAATATATATATATATGTGTATATATATATATATATATATATATATATATATATATATATATATATATATATATAGTTTTTTATGACCAAATTCAAAGTATTCAAACTATATAAACATCCTCTTTGCCCCCACATCTTCTTACTAACCTCCCTGAGCATCTTAGTGGATCAGGCATGGTGGTGTAGTTATGCTTCATCGCGTGCATGGAGTAATGAATGGAGAAACTACCACCAATAACGTAGTCACCATCCATTGAGAAAGCAGGTAGACGAGTGGTACCCTGGAGCTTACATTTCACAGATGAGGCTTCAGTTCTCACCCCAACACCAGTCCTATCCTCTGTGAGCTCATTCCTTTGTTTCACACCATCCACAGAACCATTCAAGGCAAGAGCTGAGTTCAGCTCACACAAACCCAGAGACAGGATCAGGCCAATGAAGAGAGCTGTGATCTCCATCCTCAACTGTCCTCTTGTGGGCATTCTGTGTTTTTACTGGTTTATATAGATTTTGGACTAGATCTTCCCTCCTACTGTACGTCAGCTTACTGTACGTCAGAGAGAGGATGTTCTTACCCTCTGGTATTGATTAACTCTTGTATAAGTCTTTTTTGTGAGCTTTGTGTACATTATAATATGCATCAAGTGCCCTTGTCTCTTTTCTCTTCTTTTGACATGACCATTGTAATCATGAATTTCTTCTTAATTAAATAATGCCCATATACCTTCTTTTTTTTTTTGCTGTGTTTAAGCTAAAATTACAAACTAACAAATGTCAACCACTGATACTGTTTAGGTAAGTTGCATATTAAGAAATGCCAACACAGAAATATGTATAAAGAAGCACTGAAAAATGACATTACATTTTAATAAAATATTGTGTATATATATATATATATATATATATATATATATATATATATATATATATATATATATATATATTTATATATATATATATATAAATATATATATCGTTATATTACATTACATTTAGCTGACACTTTAATCCAAAGCAATTTACATTTTTGCTTGATACATAGTACACACAGCAACAGCGATCAATTAGGGGTTAGGGTTAGGGTTAGGGTTAAGAACATATCGACATCGGCGGAGCCGGGGCTCGAAACACCGACCCTCTGATAAATGACGGACCAGCTAACCACTTAGCCACAATAGTTTGAGCCACGTGATACACAAGATACAAACTGACTGTGCAGATTATAAGCCTCATAAATGTTGCTGTTGGAGCCTTAATGTAGGTTTTTGGCTTTATTGTATCTTTACTCAAAACACAGTGAACATCCATGCTGTTTTGAAATTTAACACAGATTGGCGCACTATCTTCTCGGGGGCGCTAGAAAGCTATTTTGTGGTACTTTTTTTTACTATATCACATGGCAATTTTCACCAGGCCTGGCAAGGGGTCCAAATTTGGTGAGTTTTGGAGAACGACAAGTCCCCCAAAAAGGCGCCCAATGTGGGAAAATAAAAATCAACAGTTTTAACAGGGTCCTTCGAACTGACTATGTCAGTCGCTTGGACCCTAAATATTTAGATTACATTACATTTAGTTGAAGTCAAGGACACATCGACATCGGCAGAGTTCGAAACACCGACCCTCTGATTGAAAGACGAACCTGCTAACCACTGAGCCACAATAGTTTGAGCCCCATGATACACAAGATGAAGACTGAATGTGCAGATTATGAGCTTCATGCATGTTGCTGTTGGAGCCATAATGTAGGTTTTCGTCTTAATTGTATCCTTACTAAAAACCCAGTGTGAACATCCATGCAGTTCTGAAATTGAACACAAATTGGAGCACTAACTCATGAAGTGCACATAGGTAAGCTACAGGTGATGAGAATCAGGTGTGTAGAACAGGTTTTTGACTATGTTACATGTTGGAGTGAGAGCATGACTGGCGTGTGGCTGCATGCAGAGTTTTCTTTGAAAATAATATGTTGGGGTTGTAAATCTTAGTATTAGTAAAGTTTCTGAGGGTTCAGCCACTTGCTGGCTCACCTGAACCACCCACTAAAGGCTACTTTCCGGACATGTTCGTGATTTTCATGCACAGGATTTCTAGGCGCAGCCAGGGGCGGACGAAATCTGGTTCGGGGGCCTCAGGATCGCCTCTCTGCTGTTTGCAGATGATGTGGTCTTGTTTGCCTCCTCGGACCGTGACCTCCAGCATTCGCTGAGGCGTTTTGCAGCCGAGTGTGAAGCGGCAGGGATGAGAGTTAGCGCCTCCAAATTTGGGGCCATGGTTCTCTGCCGGAAACTGGTGGCTAATCCGGATGCCTCCTGGACGCCTCCCATTAGAGGTTTTTCAGGCGCGTCCAACTGGGAAGAGGCCCGGGGAAGACCCAGAACATGCTCGATGAGTTATATCTCCCGGCAGGCCTAGGAACGCCTCAGCGTCCCCCAGAATGAGTTGGAAAATGTTGCGGGTGAGAGTCAAGCCTGGGTCGGTCTGCTGGGTGTGCTGCCACTACGACCCGACCCAGGATAAGCGGCTGAAAATAGATGGATGGATGGATAGTTTCTGAGAGTTCAGCCACTTGCTGGTCCACCTAAACCCCCCACTAAAGGCCACTTTCCTGACCCCACAAACACAAAGGACAGTGGGAAAAGAACAGACAGACGGCCATTCTTGGTAAAACACTGTACTAGCTGCCTTTAAAAGCTGCCTGGATGTGTGAGGAGTGCAATAATGGGATATGTTTTCAGCTAGACAGGAACTGGTTCAGGGAGATAAACAAATCTCTAAAACGTCTGGACATGGACACATATATAAGCCTATAACATGGACACTGAATGCTTTATGCAAACAAAACAGTTTGAGACGATATAAAATAGGTGAAATTTCATTTTTGTAATCTCAAAAGCTTTGCTCATGTTCATTTTCAATTGCCTTATTATATAGAGAGCTAAGATTGTTCTGCATTTTTTGATGTAAAACACATAGGTATCTATCATGTACAAGTGATTTAAAAAGTGAATTCAAGAAATTATGTAAAATCAAGAAAATGACCCAACTCCAGAGGCTTAACATGGACAATGCTGTTTTACATTTTACGAGTGAGCATATATGTCAAACTACCAACTAAACGTTGGTTTATTTTTAGCGAAGAGCACACATGTGAAACATGGTTTCCCTCTTTGCCCTCTGGGGCTCAGGTATTTGTATTAAAAGTCCCTTGAAAGCACACAGGTTAAACATGGTTTCCCTCTTCCCTTATGTATTGGTATTAAAAGTACCATTAATTGTTGTCTTTGTTTTCTCCAAACTATATGTTTTAAGATTGACTTTTGTTCATTAAATGTTTCTTGGTGTTTTTCTCTGGCTTAAACAATATGATAAAACACTTTGGAGCAAATATACACAATATGAGTCCAAAACTAGAGGCAAGAATGGCAAATATCTCCACAGCCACAGTAAATTTCCCAGGAGAACTGACATATGCTGGGATGAAGGTGACCCAGACTGCACAGAATATCAGCATGCTGAAGGTGATGAGCTTGGCTTCATTAAAATTATCAGGTAGTTTCCGAGCTAGGACCGCTAACACAAAGCAAAAGACAGCCAGCAGGCCGATGTACCCGAGCACAGCCCAGAACCCAATAGATGAGCCTAATGCACACTCCAGGATGATTCTCTCCTTGTATGTGGTGAGGTTTTTCATTGGAAAAGGAGGACTAAGAACCAACCAAAGAGTACATATTATAACTTGAATGAAGGTAAAAGACACTACAGTCATCCTTTGCTGTGGAGGACCAAACCATTTCATAACATTACGACCTGGGAGTGTGGCTTTGAATGCCATTAACACAACTATTGTTTTTCCAAGAACACAAGAGATACAGAGGACGAAGGTGATCCCAAACGCTGTGTGGCGCAGCATGCAGGACCACTCAGAGGGTTCTCCAATGAAAGTCAATGAGCATAAGAAACAGAGAGTCAGAGAGAAGAGCAGCAGGAAGCTCAGCTCAGAGTTGTTGGCTCTGACAATCGGGGATGTCCTGTGACGGTGAAACACAGCCGCTGTTATGATGGCAAGACAGGCACCACCAACTGAGAATGCAGCCAGGATGATTCCTAGGGCCTCGTTGAAGGAAAGAAACTCTACAGGCTTGGGGAGACAAGTGTCTCTCTTTGCATTCGGCCAAAATTCCTTGGGGCAAGGGAAACAATCAGGGGAATCTGAAAGAACACAACAAAAGAGGTATTTTAGCAGTCATGCTCAATATTTGATGTTGTGCAGTAGATATGCATTAAGAAAAAACAATACCTATAGAGTTGCTAATCTCTCCTTCCGGACACGGTATACAATCATAACAGCAGATGGGTTTTCCTTTCTGCAGCACCTTACGAGTTCCTGCAGGACAGCTGTCAGAGCACACTGACACAGGCACCTGGCACATGGATACAAACAAAGTCACACATATTCAGATGTGCTTTAAAACGCTGAGGAGTAAAGAATATGTTCAAGTTCCTTTCAAGTCTGTTTGAAAGCATAACTCGCATGTCAATATGAGTATGCGTGCTTTGTTAATGCAACAGCCGGTGGAAAAAATCCATAGTTGAGGAAAAAAATTCTATATCACCAAATTTGAAATTGGAATGTTTTAAAATATGAATTTTGGGCTCCCTACGTGTGTGCTACCCTCCACCCAGGTGAGGTTCCTGTTGATGTGGAATTTCTGGCCCACCGGCAGTGATGCATCGTAGTGCCCTACTGCCACCATCTCAATGCTGCCACTCTCAGTTTTTTGCCAGTTAACCAGCTCGTATGTGGCCACAGGATCCCCGTTGGCATCAAATGACACATCATAACCATTTTGGGAAAACTTAACTTTCTTCAACTGAGTGAGAACCTGTGAGGATGAATTAGTGGAAGACGGAGAGGGGGAGAAATTAAATGATGTGTGATACAATTATTATGTTTATTTAGTAAAAGGTACAGTATAACAAAAAAGTACATTGGTGTTTTGACATATTTGTTTTGACTGACCTGTTTGGACTCTATGCTGGTGAGTTTATCACACTGGGTGATAGCATATGATTCCTGACACACTGCATTATGAATGGCATGTGCTATTGCATAAACAGCCTTGTACACCATGTTAGTGATTCTGAGCTGAGATGTGTCAGTGTATGGGCTCTGGATCGTCTCTATGTCTTCACTTCCATCACACACATTCTTGTCTGTGGCTGCTGCTAAAAACACACAAAGACACAGGGAGGTGTTTTTTAGTCTAGACAATAGACTATTAGATAGATTTGATAATTTATTATGTTTAATGTTATTGTTCAGTTGTATTTAACCTGTTAAACCTTTCTTAGAACCTCTCTCTCTCTCTCTCTCTCTCTCTCTCTCTCTCTCTCTCTCTCTCTACACATCTATGTATAATTCTAATTCATTTGTAAAACATGCTTATCTTCATTTAAAAACATGTTGTTCCCGACATGTCTTTATCTGTTTTTTTTATTGTTTCAATGTGTCCAGTTTCAGTTTGTATATTGTCCTATGTTTTTTTTTAAAATTTATTTATTTTTTAACCTTTTCTATATCAGGTTATGTTGTCAGGAAATTCCCTTGAATTGGATACAGGCTTGAACTTTAAATGTCTTTCAAACGAAAAAAAAAAATCTCTAAATGGTCATCAACATAACAGTATATTTAGACCAACATACATATTTATATACTGTAACTGATTTACAGTATTGAGTAAAATATATTTAGCTGAATGGCCTAAAGACTGTCTAGTGTGTGCTTGTGTTCAGGACTTTTTTGTTGTAATCTTCTCCAAAACAGCCGTGTGTTGTTTATGTTATCACCTTAACTTGACCTGAAAGATCTTCATTACAAGTTATATTATTCACAGAGACCTTATTTCCACTTCATGTCTTTGTTCAATAACAAAATATTTCCTTTTAAACTACTCAGGGATTGGGATGTTAAAGCAGCTACTTCTCCAGTCAGACAGAATAAAAAACAGCATAGACAGAACACAACTGTGAGTGTTATGTTAAAGATCAGCAAAACCTTCTCACTTTTTCCCAGGCTGCAGTTGAATGCATCTTCCCAGAACTCAGTAAGCACTGGAGAGGCAGCCACTTTAAAGGAAGAGAGATCCAGCAGGAAGTCTCTCAGACCTGGGATGACAGATCGCTCAATGCCAAATCCAACTGCTCCAGCACATAGACTGAATCTCAGGATGTCTGGGTCAGTTACCCAGGACTCACTGCCGATCCACTGGCGAGGAGGAGAGGGCTTGAGCGACAGCTCTTCCAGCAGAATTTTCATGTCTCCAGTGGCTATAAACGCTACAATCACCATAGCTGTTGATCTGGAGAAAAAAAATAGTGCATTGTATGAGACCAATAATAACATATTACAAAATGTTTGTATATATATGATTGGAAAAAAAGTTTTTGGTGTCACTGAGTATTTTCAAAACAAAGATCATTAAAAAATAAGAGATAAAGACACGTGGCACAAAAAAAAATACTTTTCCAATTTGCCTCCAAGGGGAGAAAATCCTCTCCTATCTTATACTTTACAGAACTTTGTAGTGGATTTGTGTACATGAGATCAAAAGATACATAAACAGAGAATGTAAAAACCTGTTGATAATGTCGGCTACTCTCTGGATCCTGCTTCGTGGCTGGTACCTATTGAAAGATTCTGAATATTCCACACAGATTCCCTCTTTGTGTGCTGCGTCCAGGAAAGACGCCATGCCATTGTTTCCATAATCTGAATCTGATCGGATAGCACCTATCCAAGTCCAACCAAAGTGTTTTACCAGCTTTGCCAGCGCGTCAGCCTGGAACTGGTCACTTGGGATTGTTCTGAAGAAACTCGGGTACTGCTGCTTATCGGACAGGCATGCACAAGTGGCAAAGTGACTAACCTAAATGAATACAACAGTGTAATTATTGAACAGGACAACACAAAATATCACTGGTCTGTTAAACACATTATTCTCAGAAGTTAAAAAAAATATTTACTTGAGGAATGTTAAAGGGCCCGATGATGCGAGCCATGCTGATGGATGGCGTGGACCCAGACTCACCAATAATGGCCATCACCTTACCAGATTGTGAACACTTGTCACCGGTGTAAAACATTGGGTCCAGGCCGCTTGACAGCTGGAATGCCACATGCACTGATACAGGCACAGAGACACACGAGTCGTAGATCTGATAACCGAGTTTGATGCCCGGCAGCAGCTCTGTGCTGTTGTTAATCTCCTCGATGGCGAAGATCATTGCACGTGAGTTGCGCAATTCACGGGTAACAATGCTGCACAGAGACACTTGTGTCACTGTTTAAAATATGGTCAACATAAAGATGAGGACAGGACATTCCACTAATTTTAACAGAAATACATAATAGGTAAGAATTTAAAACTAAAATTCACAACACAGATATCAGTATAAAATGCACAATAATCCTAATGTATAGATCAACAAGTTGGATATTTTAAATTCTAGTTGTAGTTTTCAGAATGTTTTCAGTTAACAAAGGACGTCTCTACTATTTTGTTATATATATATATACATATATAAATATGAATATATATATATGTGTATATATATATATATATTATATATATAAAATATATATATATATAAATATGAATATATATGTGTGTATATATATATATATATTTTATATATATATGTGTATATATATATATATATATATATGTGTATATATATATTTTATATATATATATTTTATATATATATATATATATTTATATATATATATATATATATATATATATATATATATATATATAGTTTTTTATGACCAAATTCAAAGTATTCAAACTATATAAACATCCTCTTAGCCCCAACATCTTCTTACTAACCTCCCTGAGCATCTCAGTGGATCAGGCATGGTGGTGTAGTTATGCTTCATCGCGTGCATGGAGTAATGAATGGAGAAACTACCACCAATAACGTAGTCACCATCCATTGAGAAAGCAGGTAGACGAGTGGTACCCTGGAGCTTACATTTCACAGATGAGGCTTCAGTGCTCACCCCAACACCAGTCCTATCCTCTGTGAGCTCATTCCTTTGTTTCACACCATCCACAGAACCGTTCAAGGCAAGAGCTGAGTTCAGCTCACACAAACCCAGAGACAGGATCAGGCCAATGAAGAGAGCTGAGATCTCCATGCTCAACTGTCCTCTTGTGGGCATTCTGTGTTTTTACTGGTTTATATAGATTTTGGACTAGATCTTCCCTCCTACTGTACGTCAGCTTACTGTACGTCAGAGAGAGGATGTTCTTACCCTCTGGTATTGATTAACTCTTGTATAAGTCTTTTTTGTGAGCTTTGTGTACATTATAATATGCATCAAGTGCCCTTGTCTCTTTTCTCTTCTTTTGACACGACCATTGTAATCATGAATTTCTTCTTAATTAAATAATGCCCATATACCTTCTTTTTTTTTTCTGTGTTTAAGCTAATATTACAAACTAACAAATGTCAACCACTAATACTGTTTAGGTAAGTTGCATATTAAGAAATGCCAACACAGAAATATGTATAAAGAAGCACTGAAAAATGACATTACATTTTCATAAAATATTTAATATATATATATATATAATATATATATATATATATATATATATATATATATATATATATATATATATAATATAATATATATATATATATCGTCATATTACATTACATTTAGCTGACACTTTAATCCAAAGCATTTTTGCTCGATACATCGCAGACACAGCAACAGCGATCAATTAGGGGTTAAGTGTCAAGAACATATCGACATCGGCGGAGCCGGGGCTCGAAACACCGACCCTCTGATTGAAAGACGGACCAGCTAACCACTTAGCCACAATAGTTTGAGCCACGTGATACACAAGATACAAACTGACTGTGCAGATTATAAGCCTCATAAATGTTGCTGTTGGAGCCTTAATGTAGGTTTTTGTCTTTATTGTATCTTTACTCAAAACACAGTGAACATCCATGCTGTTTTGAAATTTAACACAGATTGGCGCACTATCTTCTCGGGGGCGCTAGAAAGCTATTTTGTGGTACTTTTTTTTACTATATCACATGGCAATTTTCACCAGGCCTGGCAAGGGGTCCAAATTTGGTGAGTTTTGGAGAACGACAAGTCCCCCAAAAAGGCGCCCAATGTGGGAAAATAAAAATCAACAGTTTTAACAGGGTCCTTCGAACTGACTATGTCAGTCGCTTGGACCCTAAATATTTAGATTACATTACATTTAGTTGAAGTCAAGGACACATCGACATCAGCAGAGTTCGAAACACCGACCCTCTGATTGAAAGACGAACCTGCTAACCACTGAGCCACAATAGTTTGAGCCCCATGATACACAAGATGAAGACTGAATGTGCAGATTATGAGCCTCATGCATGTTGCTGTTGGAGCCATAATGTAGGTTTTCGTCTTTATTGTATTCTTACTAAAAACCCAGTGTGAACATCCATGCAGTTCTGAAATTGAACACAAATTGGAGCACTGGAGTTTTTGACTATGTTACATGTTGGAGTGAGAGCATGACTGGCGTGTGGCTGCATGCAGAGTTTTCTTTGAAAATAATATGTTGGGGTTGTAAATCTTAGTATTAGTAAAGTTTCTGAGAGTTCAGCCACTTGCTGGCTCACCTGAACCACCCACTAAAGGCTACTTTCCGGACATGTTCGTGATTTTCATGCACAGGATTTCTAGGCGCAGCCAGGGGCGGAGGAATTCTGGTTCGGGGGCCTCAGGATCGCCTCTCTGCTGTTTGCAGATGATGTGATCTTGTTTGCCTCCTCGGACCGTGACCTCCAGCATTCGCTGAGGCGTTTTGCAGCCGAGTGTGAAGCGGCAGGGATGAGAGTTAGCGCCTCCAAATTTGGGGCCATGGTTGTCTTCCGGAAACCGGTGGCTTGCTCCCTCCAGGTGGGCACAAAATGCCTGCCCCAAGCGAAGGAGTTCAAGTATCTCGGGGTCTTGTTTTCGAGTGAGGGTAAGGTGGAGCAGGAGATCAACAGGCGGATCAGTGCGGCTGTAGCAGTAAAACAGGCGCTGTACCAGTCTGTCTTGGTGAAGAGGGAGCTGAGTCGAAAGGTGAAGCTCTCCATTTACTGGTCGGGCTACGTTCCAACCCTCACCTATGATCACAAACTCTGGGTTGTGACCAAAAGAACGAGGTTGCGGATACAAGAGGCTGAAATGAGCTTCCTCCGTAGGGTGGCCGGGCTCAGCCTTAGACATAGGGAAAGGAGCTTGGACATCAGGAGGGAGCTTAGAGTCGAACCGCTACTCGTCCGTATCAGAAGGAGTCAGCTGAGGTGGTTCGGGCATCTAATCCGGATGCCTCCTGGACGCCTCCCATTAGAGGTTTTTCAGGCGCGTCCAACTGGGAAGAGGCCCGGGGAAGACCCAGAACATGCTCGATGAGTTATATCTCCCGACAGGCCTAGGAACGTCTCGGGGTCCCCCAGAATGAGTTGGAAAATGTTGCGGGTGAGAGTCAAGCCTGGGTCGGTCTGCTGGGTGTGCTGCCACTACGACCCGACCCCGGATAAGCGGCTGAAAATAGATGGATGGATGGATAGTTTCTGAGAGTTCAGCCACTTGCTGGTCCACCTAAACCCCCCACTAAAGGCCACTTTCCTGACCCCACAAACACAAAGGACAGTGGGAAAAGAACAGACAGACGGCCATTCTTGGTAAACACTGTACTAGCTGCCTTTAAAAGCTGCGTGGATGTGTGAGGAGTGCAATAATGGGATATGTGTCAGCTAGACAGGAACTGGTTCAGGGAGATAAACAAATCTCTAAAACGTCTGGACATGGACACATATATAAGCCTATAACATGGACACTGAATGCTTTATGCAAACAAAACAGTTTGAGACGATGTAAAATAGGTGAAATTTCATTTTTGTAATCTCAAAAGCTTTGCTCATGTTCATTTTCAATTGCCTCATTATATAGAGAGCTAAGATTGTTCTGCATTTTTTGATGTAAAACACATAGGTATCTATCATGTACAAGTGATTTAAAAAGTGAATTCAAGAAATTATGTAAAATCAAGAAAATGACCCAACTCCAGAGGCTTAACATGGACAATGCTGTTTTACATTTTGCGAGTGAGCATATTTGTCAAACTACCAACTAAACGTTGGTTTATTTTCAGCGAAGAGCACACATGTTAAACATGGTTTCCCTTTTCCCTTAGGTATTGGTATTAAAAGTCCCTTTAATTGTCGTCTTTGTTTTCTCCAAACTATATGTTTTAAGATTGACTTTTGTTCATTAAATGTTTCTTGGTGTTTTTCTCTGGCTTAAACAATATGATAAAACACTTTGGAGCAAATATACACAATATGAGTCCAAAACTGGAGGCAAGAATGGCAAATATCTCCACAGCCACAGTAAATTTCCCAGGAGAACTGACATATGCTGGGATGAAGGTGACCCAGACTGCACAGAATATCAGCATGCTGAAGGTGATGAGCTTGGCTTCATTAAAATTATCAGGTAGTTTCCGGGCTAGGACCGCTAACACAAAGCAAAAGACAGCCAGCAGGCCGATGTACCCGAGCACAGCCCAGAACCCAATAAATGAGCCTAATGCACACTCCAGGATGATTCTCTCCTTGTATGTGGTAAGGTTTTTCATTGGAAAAGGAGGACTAAGAACCAACCAAAGAGTACATATTATAACTTGAATGAACGTGAAAGACACTACGGTGATCCTTTGCTGTGGAGGACCAAACCATTTCATAACATTACGACCAGGGAGAGTGGCTTTAAATGCCATTAACACAACTATTGTTTTTCCAAGAACACAAGAGATACAGAGGACGAAGGTGATCCCAAACGCTGTGTGGCGCAGCATGCAGGACCACTCAGAGGGTTCTCCAATGAAAGTCAATGAGCATAAGAAACAGAGAGTCAGAGAGAAGAGCAGCAGGAAGCTCAGCTCAGAGTTGTTGGCTCTGACAATCGGGGATGTTCTGTGACGGTGAAACACAGCCGCTGTTATGATGGCAAGACAGGCACCACCAACTGAGAATGCAGCCAGGATGATTCCTAGAGCCTCGTTGAAGGAAAGAAACTCTACAGGCTTGGGGAGACAAGTGTCTCTCTTTGCATTCGGCCAAAATTCCTTGGGGCAAGAGAAACAATCAGGGGAATCTGAAAAAAATACAACAAAATAGGGCTTTTAGTCGTAGTATATATTTCTGATTGGTTGTAAATAATAAAACAATAATATTAATGGTAAAAACATCATATTTTAAGAGCCTTTAGAGAACTTAACTAATGAACAGTAACTGCCTAAGTCGATCATGAATTGCAGGAATAAAATCTGTTCATAAAGCACATGTTAACATAGTCTCTAAACATTAGTGCATATTTAAATAATCATATGTATAAATAATTGCATGAATAAATGACATTTCAATATTTTTGTATAATTTACTAACACTTTATAAATTACCTCATTAATCATCTATACATCCTTAATACTTAATTAAAGGGATATCCATCATTTATAAAGTATGAAAACCTAATAATGAAATGCATAATAGTCAAGCTTAATAATCAAGAATAAAACATGTATAACTGTTTTTATGAATTGTTTACTAATGAGTTACGAATGTGTTCATGTGGAAACAATGCTTTATAAATGATGAATTAAGTCTTTACTCCTGCTTTACTAGTGCTAAATAGTGTTCAGTTATATAAAATATAAAGTGATAACAAGGTTCGATTTTATATTTGAAAATGGGCATTTGGTGCAGTTTTTGGAATTGTTTGCGGATTGAGCAGCTATGGCTGAGTTGATTATGGAGGGGTTTTTGAGTGATGATATTGGACTTTGAATGGGCTCTGTTGTGGGACAGGGAGCCAGTGAAGGCTTTAGGGCACAAGGATGATGTGATCATCTGCAAGAAGATAATAGGTAGCATGTACCTGCAGACTCGCAGGACAATTGTATCTGCTCAGTTAAAGTGTTTAAACATTTCCACGGCAAAATGCTAAAGGTTCAGGAACGAAACACCGTTAAAATGTGCCAGGTTCTGTATAATCTGCACTAGGAAAAACAATACCTGTAGCGTTGCTAATCTCTCCCTCAGGACACGGTATACAATCATAACAGCAGATGGGTTTTCCTTTCTGCAGCACTTTACGAGATCCTGGAGGACAGCTCTCAGAGCACACTGACACAGGCACCTGGCACATAGATACAAACAAAGTCGCACATATTCAGATGTGCTTCAAAACGCTGAGGATTAAAGAATAGGTCATTATAACTTGGTGGAAAGACTGAAAATGATGTATCTTAAGAACAAATCTCTTCACTGTCACTATGAACTGGAGGAACAGGGACCAACAACACATGTCACCAAATTTGAAATTGGAATATGTTAGAATATACATTTTGGATTCCCTACTTGTGTGCTACCCTCCACCCAGGTGAGGTTCCTGTTAATGTGAAATTCCTGGCCCACCGGCAGTGATGCATCGTAGTGCCCTACTGCCACCAACTCAATGCTGCCACTCTCAGTTTTTTGCCAGTTAACCAGCTCGTATGTGGCCACAGGATCCCCGTTGGCATCAAATGACACATCATAACCATTTTGGGAAAACTGAACTTTCTTTAACTGAGTGAGAACCTGTGAGGATGAATTATTGGAAGGCGGAGAGGGGGAAAAATTAAACATATATTAAATGTATATTTCATTTAGGAAAATGTTCGGTATAGCAAAAAAAAAGGACATTGGCTTTGACTTTTTTTTTTTTTACTGACCTGTTTGGACTCTATGCTGGTGAGTTTATCACACTGGGTGATAGCATATGATTCCTGACACACTGCATTATGAATGGCATGTGCTATTGCATAAGCAGCCTTGTACACCATGTTAGTGATTCTGAGCTGAGAGGTGTCAGTGTACGGGCTCTGGATCGTCTCTATGTCTTCACTTCCATCACACACATTCTTGTCTGTGACTGCTGTTAAAAATACACAAAGACATAGGAAGGTGTTTTTTTAGCCTTTACAATTATATAAATATTTCTCATGTATAATGTTCTTTTTTTGTTTTATTTAACACGAAAGATCTTTCTTAGAGCCTATATATATATATATATATATATATATATATATATATATATATATATATATATATATATATATATATATATATATATCAGAGGTGGGCTGTGGTTTTAGAGCTAGGCCTTCAATGAGTGCCAGTTCACATCACGGGTGGACTTGGGGGAAAAAAGTGTCCCTGCAGTTACTGCCACAGACCAATGCACGGCGCTTTCATACAGTCCACCATCCGCTCCGCCACAAGCATCCGGGGCGAGGGGACTGACCCTCGGAGCCTCTCCATGTGACGAGAAAGAAAAAAAAGCACCACTTCTTGGTCCGTGTTTCAACACCAGTCTGGTAGGTTGCCGACATTGGCAGATAGGGGCCAACACAGCAAGGGGAGAGCCCAAGCCTGTCATGTCAAAAACAATGCATATTGTCCAAATCGATCGGCAAAACCGTGACACGGACCCTGCACAGTGTACAGAGATTGCAGCACAGCTGTGCCGGCGACAACCTCTTCCCTCACCAGCAGCCCCAGGTGCAGCAACAACTGCAGCACTGTGGCTTGTTTATGATTAAATAGGACTGTAAATGTAAAAAAAGGAGGAACAGATGAAGGCAGCTGTGATATGAGAAAGTAAGGTAATAGGCAAAAATAATTATAATACATGTAGTGCATTTGTGAAAAACAATTAAATTATTTAAAAAAAGCTATAACTTTTAATTATCAAAAAAAACTATTTATATATATATATATATACATATATATATATATATATATATATTTATATATATATATATATATATATATATATATATATATATATATAGATATATACCCACACAATTATGAAAGCTGTAACTTTGTGATTCTGTTTAGGCTTAGAAGGCCCCGACGGTGGATATTTACCATTATTGATGTAGGTAGATCTATTCTTGGCAATTTTAAAAGTATCTCGCGAGCCAAAAAAGTGTGAACAGCCCTGGTCTATATAGTGTGTGCTTGTGTTCAGAGCTTTAGTGTTCTGATCTTCTCTAAGACACTAGAGTAACTCAACTTGACCTGAAACATCTTCATTTCAAGTTAGATTATTCACAGAGACCTTATTTCCACTTCATGTCTTTGTTCAATGACAACATATTTCTCTTTACATCACTAGAAAACACAGCATAGACAAGACACAACTGTGAGTGTCAGGCATGTTAAAGATCAGCAAAACCTTCTCACTTTTTCCCAGCCTGCAGTTGAAAGCATCCTCCCAGAACTCAGTAAGCACTGGAGAGGCAGTCACTTTAGAGGGAGAGAGATCCAGCAGGAAGTCTCTCAGACCTGGGATGACAGATCGCTCAATGCCAAATCCAACTGCTCCAGCACATAAACTGAACCTCAGCATGTCTGGGTTAGTTACCCAGGACTCACTGCCGATCCACTGGCGAGGAGGAGAGGGCTTGAGCGACAACTCTTCCAGGAGAATCGTCAAATCTCCAGAAATTATAAACGCCACAATCACCATAGCTGTCGACCTGGAGAGAAATAATAGTGCATTGTATGAGAACAATATTATCAAAATGTATAACAAAATATTTGTGTGTCTGTGTGTGTATATATATATATATATATATATATATATATATATATATATATATATATCTTACATTTCACAAATTTTGTTGTAGATTTGTGTACATATGATTAGTGTGAACACGGAGAACCAAAGCACATAATTAGAGAATATAAAAACCTGCGGATAATATCGGCTACTCTCTGGATCCTGCTTTGTGGCTGGTACTTATTGAAAGATTCTGAATATTCCACACAGATTCCCTCTTTGTGTGCTGCGTCCAGGAAAGACGCCATGCCATTGTTTCCATAATCTGAATCCGACCGGATAGCACCTATCCAAGTCCAACCAAAGTGTTTTACCAGCTTTGCCAGCGCGTCAGCCTGAAACTGGTCACTTGGGATTGTTCTGAAGAAACTCGGGTACTGCTGCTTATCGGACAGGCATGCACAAGTGGCAAAGTGACTAACCTAAATGAATACAACAGTGTAATTATTGAACAGGACAACACGAAATATCACTGGTCTGTTAAACACATAGTTTGCAGAAACTCAAAATATTTACTTGAGGAATGTTAAAGGGTCCGATGATGCGAGACATGCTGATGGATGGCGTGGACCCAGACTCACCAACAACAGCCATCACCTTGCCAGATTGTGAACAATTGTCACCGGTGTAAAACATTGGGTCCAGACCGCTTGACAGCTGGAATGCCACATGCACCGCTACAGGCACAGAGGCACACGAGTCGTAGATCTGATAACCGAGTTTGATGCCCGGCAGCAGCTCTGTGCTGTTGTTAATTTCCTCGATGGCGAAGATCATTGCACGTGAGTAGCGCAGTTCACGGGTAACAATCCTGCACACAGACACTTGTGTCACTGTTTAAAATATGGTCAACATAATGATTAGAACATGGCATTCCACTAATTCTAACAGAAAAACATAATAGGTAAGAATTTAAAACAAACATTCGAAACACAGATATTAATACAAAATAATCTTAATATATATATCAAGAAGTTGGATATTTTAAACCCTAGTTTTACTTTTCTACTATTTTATGAATATAATACTTACATACATATATATATATATATATATATATATATATATATATATACATTATATATATACATATATATATATATATATATATATATATATATATATATATATATATATATGCTTTTTAATGACCACATTCAAAGTATTCAAACTATTTAAACATCCTCTTAGTCCCAACATCTTCCTCTTACTAACCTCCCTGAGCATCTTAGTGAATCAGGCATGGTGGTGTAGTTATGCTTCATTGTATATGCGTAGTGGTGCATAGAGAAAACACCACCAATAACATAGTCACCATCCATTGAGAAAGCAGGTAGACGAGTGGTACCCTGGAGCTTACATTTCACAGATGAGGCCTCAGTGCTCACCCCAACACCAGTCCTATCCTCTGTGAGCTCATTCCTTTGTTTCACACCATCTACAGAACCATTCAAGGCAAGAGCTGAGTTCAGCTCACACAAACCCAGAGACAGGATCAGGCCAATGAAGAGAGCTGAGATCTCCATCCTCAACTCTCCTCTTGTGGGCATTCTGTGTTTTTACTGGTTTATATAGATATTCTGACTCAAGCTTCCCTCCTACTGTACGTCAGCTTACTGTACGTCAGAGAGAGGATGATCTGACCTAGTGCTATTGATTAACTCTTCTTTTTTGTGAGTTGTGTACAATTATAATATGCACTAAGTTTCTATTTTTCTTTGTATATTTTCTCTTCTTGTAAAACTACTATTGTATACATAAATGTCTCCTTAATTAAGTCGTACATCTTTTTTTAGTAATTCCCTTCCAGTTTTATCGAATATTTCAGTCCAACAAATGCACACCACTAATGTGTTATTTGTTTGTTTGAATTGCATATTAAAAAATGCCAAGGTCTCTGGCCTTCTCTGAGGCGTGTCCTCGGTCAAGTGGTCTGACAAGAAAATCAAGCCGAATCCATGGTTCCCGTTATCCTTCCATAATCTGAACGGCTTATCCTGTTTAGGGTCCCGGGGGCACTCGAGCCGATCCCAGCTGTCAATGGGCAAGGGCAGAGCACACCCTGGATAAGTCGCCAGTCAGACTTTGTGGACTCTGACTGGGTAATTCTGAGTGATGTGGAACCCCCTTGAGGACCAGGACCCACATCCAGACCAGTACACGGACTTGGGGTCTCCTTCTTTGGTCACTCAGAGTGATCGAGACCCCTTGCTCCGGTTCTCCAGAGCCGCCTGTGCTAGTCACTTATCCAGGATTAGAACTTGATTCTGGGCATGAGTTCATTGAAACATGGGTCTGGTTCTCCAGAGCTAGTCACTTACCCAGGAATAGAGCTTGATTCTGGCCATGAGTTTATTGAAACATGGCTCTGATACGCTAGGGGCCGCCTTTGCCAGTCACTTACCCATGAAAAGTGCTTGATTCTTGGCATGAGTTCATCGAAACATGGGTCTGGTTCTCCAGAGCTAGTCACTTACCCAGGAATAGAGCTTGATTCTGGCCATGAGTTTATTGAAACATGGCTCTGATACGCTAGGGGCCGCCTTTGCCAGTCACTTACCCATGAAAAGTGCTTGATTCTTGGCATGAGTTCATCGAAACATGGGTCTGGTTCTCCAGAGCTAGTCACTTACCCAGGAATAGAGCTTGATTCTGGCCATGAGTTTATTGAAACATGGCTCTGATACGCTAGAGGCCGCCTTTGCCAGTCACTTACCCATGAAAAGTGCTTGATTCTTGGCATGAGTTCATTGAAACATGGGTCTGGTTCTACAGAGCTTTTCCAGAATGACAAGTATGACAAATCCTGACATCAGGGGGGCAAAGCGATGATTCCCTTATCTTCCTTCGGTTCGCATGTTGTTAATTTCACGATCTTTTCTGTGCATCCAGACCAGTACCCGGACTTGAGCACTCATTCCTTGGGTGTGTTAGAGTGATCTAGAGCCTTATGAGGACCAGGACCAGCATCAGGACCCCCTACAGTAGACCTGGACCAAGAACCGTATTATAAGGAAATGGCAATGGCGGTTGACAAACGAGCAACTGGGCCCGCCTGTTGTCCCCGATTGTCAGGATTTGTTCTGTTTGTCAACCGCACTCTGCCACCTGGTGGCCGAGCGAGGTACCATGACAATAGCAATGTGTGTTGACTTAGAAAAATCATAACTCTGCGACCGTAGAACCCAGAGGCCTCCGGGTTGTTCCAGGCGGTTCGCCACAGGCCCAGGCCGATGCCCCCGTGCGCTTTACTAATTGTGGCCACCCCCCTTCCCCTCGCCGGGGGAGGTCGAAGACAGTGGTAAGGGTTTGTCCCATTTGTTGGGTGATGCACGCCGGTTGTCATAAAGTCCCTAGGAGGGGTAAGAGCATCCTCTCTCTGACGTACAGTTAATTGCCGTACAGTAGGAGGGAATCTTTAGTCTGAAAATCTATATATAGACCAGTAAAAACACAGAATGCCCACAAGAGGAGAGTTGAGGATGGAGATCTCAGCTCTCTTCATTGGCCTGATCCTGTCTCTGGGTTTGTGTGAGCTGAACTCAGCTCTTGCCTTGAATGGTTCTGTGGATGGTGTGAAACAAAGGAATGAGCTCACAGAGGATAGGACTGGTGTTGGGGTGAGCACTGAGGCCTCATCTGTGAAATGTAAGCTCCAGGGTACCACTCGTCTACCTGCTTTCTCAATGGATGGTGACTATGTTATTGGTGGTAGTTTCTCCATTCATTACTCCATGCACGCGATGAAGCATAACTACACCACCATGCCTGATCCACTAAGATGCTCAGGGAGGTTAGTAACTATTGTTGTTTTGCATTAAGATTATTGTGCATTTTGTGCTGCTGTCTGTGTTGAAATTCTTACCTATTATGTATTTCTGTTAAAATTAGTGGAATGTCCTGTCCTCATCATTATGTAGACCATAGTTTAAACAGTGACACAAGTGTCTGTTTGCAGGATTGTTACCCGTGAACTGCGCTATTCACGTGCAATGATCTTCGCCATCGAGGAGATTAACAACAGCACGGAGCTGCTGCCGGGCATCAAACTCGGTTATCAGATCTACGACTCGTGTGCCTCTGTGCCTGTAGCGGTGCATGTGGCATTCCAGCTGTCAAGCGGCCTGGACCCAATGTTTTACACCGGTGACAATTGTTCACAATCTGGTAAGGTGATGGCCATTGTTGGTGAGTCTGGGTCCACGCCATCCATCAGCATGTCTCGCATCATCGGACCCTTTAACATTCCTCAAGTAAATATTTTAAATTTCTGAAAATAAGGTGTTTAACAGACCAGGAATAGTTTGTGTCTTCCTGTTCAATAATTACACTGTTGTGTTCGTTTAGGTTAGTTACTTTGCCACTTGTGCATGCCTGTCCGATAAGCAGCAGTACCCGAGTTTCTTCAGAACAATCCCGAGTGACCAGTTCCAGGCTGACGCGCTGGCAAAGCTGGTAAAACACTTTGGTTGGACTTGGATAGGTGCTATCCGGTCGGATTCAGATTATGGAAACAATGGCATGGCGTCTTTCCTGGACGCAGCACACAAAGAGGGAATCTGTGTGGAATATTCAGAATCTTTCAATAAGTACCAGCCACGAAGCAGGATCCAGAGAGTAGCAGACATTATCCGGAGGTTTTTATATTCTATTATTATGAGCTTTTGTTCCCTGTGTTAATGATTTTGTGACATATATATATGTTACAATGTATATATATATATATACATAAATAAAGAGAGAGAGAGAGAGAGAGAGAGAGAGAGAGAGAGAGAGAGAGAGAGAGAGAGATACACACACAAATATTTTGTAATATAGTTCTCTTAAAATGCAATATTATTCATGTCCAGGTCGACAGCTATGGTTATTGTGGCGTTTATAATATCTGGAGACTTGAGGATTCTGCTGGAAGAGCTGTCGCTCAAGCCCTCTTCTCCTCGTCAGTGGATCGGCAGTGAGGCCTGGGTAACTGACCCAGACATGCTGAGGTTCAGTTTATGTGCTGGAGCAGTTGGATTTGGCATTGAGCGATCTGTCATCCCAGGTCTGAGAGACTTCCTGCTGGATCTCTCTCCCTCTAAAGTGGCTGCCTCTCCAGTGTTTACTGAGTTCTGGGAAGATGCATTCAACTGCAAGCTGGGAAAAAGTGAGAAAGTTTGTCTGATTCTGAATATAACACTTACAGTTGTGTCTTGTGACAGATATTTAAAGGGCAATCTATTGTTATTGAACAAAAACATCAAGAAGGTAGAGCAGAGCAGCACTTTAGTAGCACTCAGATGGCACTTACTGATAGCACTTTGTAGTTTGACTTTATTGAAGAAATTGTACTTTCCTGATTCGTATTATTCTGAGTTTGTTCTAACGATTGAACGATTGGTACTTAATGTAAGTCGCTTTGTTTCTAAGCATCAGCTAAATGAAATGTAATGTAACATGAAGTGTAAATAAGATTTCTGTGAATAATATAACTTTTATTTATTTAATTTTTTAACAGTATTTTTCAGGCCAAGTTTTGCCACTCAGCTGTCTTGGAGAAGATTTTAACATTAAAGCCCTAAACACAAGGGCACACTATAAAGACAGTCTTTAGGCCACTTTAAGTGAAATAAAGTACAACATATTGTATTTACTTGTATGTATCAGTTTCAGTATATATGTAACGATGTACGTTAATCTAAATATACTGATATATTGACATGGATAATAGATAATTTATTTGTTTCAAAGACATTTACACAGGTCAAGTCAGTATCCAGGAAGGAAAATACTTTTTTTCTAAAATTCTATATATATATATATATATTATAATATGTATAATATATTATATATATATTATAATATAATATTGTATATATATATATATATATATATATATATATATATATATACATATATATATATATATATATATATATATGTATATATATATATATATGTATATATATATATATATATATATATATATATTCATGTGAAATGATTATATAATTTTCTCAACATAAAAAACACCTGCCTGTGTCTTTGTGTGTTTTTAACAGCAGTCATAGACAAGAATGTGTGTGATGGAAGTGAAGACATAGAGACGATCCAGAGCCCGTACACTGACACATCTCAGCTCAGAATCACTAACATGGTGTACAAGGCTGTTTATGCAATAGCACATGCCATTCATAATGCAGTGTGTCAGGAATCATATTCTATCACCCAGTGTGATAAACTCACCAGCATAGAGTCCAAACAGGTCAGTCAAAACAAATATGTCAAAACACCAATGAAAATATAAATGTTATTATACATTGTTTCTTTCCTTCCCCTCTCTATCTTCCACTACTTCATCCTCACAGGTTCTCACGCAGCTGAAGAAAGTTAAGTTTTCCCAAAATGGTTATGATGTGTCATTTGATGCCAACGGGGATCCTGTGGCCACATACGAGCTGGTTAACTGGCAAAAAACTGAGAGTGGCAGCATTGAGATGGTGGCAGTAGGACACTACGATGCATCACTGCCGGTGGGCCAGGAACTCCACATCAACAGGAACCTCACCTGGGTGGAGGGAAGTACACAAGTAGGGAGCCCAAAGTGTATATTATAACATATTCCAATTTCAAATTTGGTGACATGTGTCTTTGGTCCCTGGTTATCCAGTCCATAATGGTTGTGAAGAGAGTTTTTGTCAAGTTACAGCATTTTCAGTCTAAAATACAACTTAATAGTTTCAACAAAAAAGCTTCCTTTGCTGAGGAATAGTAACAAAAACATGACTAAGTACAAAAAGACTAACTTTGGAAGATAACTGCTTGCTTTGTCCAATTCAGATTTTTTCCACCAGCTGTTTTATTGACAAAACACACTTACTTATTTTAACATGTGAGTTATGTTTTTAGACAGACTCGAAAAGAACTAGGGCTGGGCAAAGTTGAACAAATTTAACTTATCTCATGATTTTTCTGTGATTAATTGCGATTAATCGTATTCTGCGCCAAATTCAATAATGAAGTGAAAACTAATAAATTGCACGCTTTTATTTTGAAAGTAATGTTATCAGAACAATATACCAGACACTCTGGAGCAACAGCAAGTTAACATACATACATATATATTATATAAATAATTTTTCTTTTTTTTTTAAAAGGCACCAGAAGAAACATTTGTATTTTATCAGGGAACAACATAAACAGTGTGTTCAGTAGTAAAGGTCTCTGTGAGGGACAAACCACTTCTTCTTTTGTCGATGTTCAGATTGTTGCTTACGTTAAAGACGTATGTTACAAACCAATAATTGATTGACTTTATACAAAAGCAATGAGTGCTT
This sequence comes from Clinocottus analis, assembly GCF_023055335.1. Taxonomy (NCBI): domain Eukaryota; kingdom Metazoa; phylum Chordata; class Actinopteri; order Perciformes; family Cottidae; genus Clinocottus; species Clinocottus analis. The sequence continues at coordinate 18,018,551 of NW_027175931.1, read as the reverse complement.
TGGATGTTTTCCAGTCCAGTTCAGTTTTTCTTCCTCAGTGAGAAAAGTGCAGTCTGCATTAGCTTGAAAAAGTGCACTGAAGCTCTTCTTAGCATGTCTCCTCATGAAAAGTTCTCCTCTTTGAGAGAAGAGTAAAAATCCAGAAGTGATACTGACCGAGTGATTAGACCCCCACAATACATAACAAATAAAAAAAATGCAGTTACGCATGATCAAAAAATGTACGTTGTTGAAGATTACTGCATGAACCCGTTTGAACGAGTTAACTTGCCCATCCATAAAAAAACTTGAACATGTTCTTTACTCCTCAGCGTTTTAAAGCACATCTGAATATGTGTGACTTTGTTTGTATCCATGTGCCAGGTGCCTGTGTCAGTGTGCTCTGACAGCTGTCCTGCAGGAACTCGTAAGGTGTTGCAGAAAGGAAAACCCATCTGCTGTTCTGATTGTATACCGTGTCCTGAAGGAGAGATTAGCAACGCTACAGGTATTGTTTCTCTGAATGCATATCTACTGCATGACATCAAATATGAAGCAAGACAGCTAAAAGCCCTCTTTTTCTTTTTTTTCAGATTCCCCTGATTGTTTCCCTTGCCCCAAGGAATTTTGGCCGAATGCAAAGAGAGACACTTGTCTCCCCAAGCCTGTAGAGTTTCTTTCCTTCAACGAGGCCCTAGGAATCATCCTGGCTGCATTCTCAGTTGGTGGTGCCTGTCTTGCCATCATAACAGCGGCTGTGTTTCACCGTCACAGAACATCCCCGATTGTCAGAGCCAACAACTCTGAGCTGAGCTTCCTGCTGCTCTTCTCTCTGACTCTCTGTTTCTTATGTTCATTGACTTTCATTGGAGAACCCTCTGAGTGGTCCTGCATGCTGCGCCACACAGCGTTTGGGATCACCTTCGTCCTCTGTATGTCTTGTGTTCTTGGAAAAACAATAGTTGTGTTAATGGCATTTAAAGCCACTCTCCCAGGTCGTAATGTTATGAAATGGTTTGGTCCTCCACAGCAAAGGATGACTGTAGTGTCTTTCACCTTCATTCAAGTTATAATATGTACTCTTTGGTTGGTTCTTAGTCCTCCTTTTCCAATGAAAAACCTCACCACATACAAGGAGAGAATCATCCTGGAGTGTGCATTAGGCTCATCTATTGGGTTCTGGGCTGTGCTCGGGTACATCGGCCTGCTGGCTGTCTTTTGCTTTGTGTTAGCGGTCCTAGCCCGGAAACTACCTGATAATTTTAATGAAGCCAAGCTCATCACCTTCAGCATGCTGATATTCTGTGCAGTCTGGATCACCTTCATCCCAGCATATGTCAGTTCTCCTGGGAAATTTACTGTGGCTGTGGAGATATTTGCCATTCTTGCCTCCAGTTTTGGACTCATATTGTGTATATTTGCTCCAAAGTGTTTCATCATATTGTTTAAGCCAGAGAAAAACACTAAGAAACATTTAATGAACAAAAGTCAATCTTAAAACATATAGTTTGAAGAAAACAAAGACGACATTTGAAGGGACTTTTAAAACAAATCCCGAAACCACAGTGGGCAAAGAGGGAAACCATGTTTCACATGTGTGCTCTTGGCTAAAAATAAACCAACGTTCAGTTGGTAGTTTGACATTTATGCTCACTGGCAAAATGTAAATAGCAACATTTTGCTTATTAAATATTTGTTTTAATTCATTATATTCACAATCTAAGCACGCCAGCCATGCTCTCCCTCCAACACGTAACGTAATTAAAGAACTGTTCAACACACCTGATTCTCATCACCTGTAGCTCTGCGTGCATTTCATGAGTTAGTGCTCCAATCTGTGTTCAATGTCAGAACTGCATGTATGTACTCTGTGTTTTCAGTGAGGATATAATAAAGACAAAAAAAACTATATTATGGCTCCAAAAGCAACATTTAGTATATAGTTCATGATGTGCACATTCAGTCATCATCTTGTTTCACCAAATATTCAGTTTTTTTTACATTAACTATTATATTCATTTTATTGTAATTTTGTGTCAGTACTTTTAAATATTTTCTTGTCTTATTTAAAAAATAGTCTTTCATCACGGCCTGAAAATATAAAAGGAGAACTGACGATATGTTTTTTTTTGTATCAACTCAGTGCTTTATTTATATTTCTGTGTTGGCAATATTTAATATGCAATGCAACCAAACAAACAATGTATTAGTGTTGGACATTTGTGCGACATTTAAAAGGTAAATGACCTAATTAAGAAGATATTTAGGTTTACAATGGTAACTTGAAAAGAAGAGAAAAGAGACATGTGCACTTGGTGCATATTATAATGTACACAAAGCTCACAAAAAATACTTGTACAAGAGTTAATCAACACCAGAGGGTAAGAGCATCCTCTCTCTGACGTACAGTAAGCTGACGTACAGTAGGAGGGAAGATTCAGTCAGAAAATCTATATAAACCAGTAAATACACAGAATGCCCACAAGAGGACAGTTGAGGATGGAGATCTCAGCTCTCTTTATTGGCCTGATCCTGTCTCTGGGTTTGTGTGAGCTGAACTCAGCTCTTGCCTTGAATGGTTCTGTGGATGGTGTGAAACAAAGGAATGAGCTCACAGAGGACAGGACTGGTGTTGGGGTGAGCACTGAGGCCTCATCTGTGAAATGTAAGCTCCAGGGTACCACTCGTCTACCTGCTTTCTCAATGGATGGTGACTACGTTATTGGTGGTGTTTTCTCTATACACCACTATATATATACAATGAAGCATAACTACACCACCATGCCTGATCCACTAAGATGCTCAGGGAGGTTAGTAAGAGGAAGATGTTGGGGCAAAATGGATGTTTTTATAGTTTGAATGCATTCGTGTTTGTTTATGAAAAAAATACATAAAATATAAGTATTATATTCACAAAATAGGAGGGAATTGTAGCTATGTATAATTTGTTAACTGAAAACAATATGAAAACTCAGATTTGAGTTTAAAATATCCAACTATCGCTAATCTATGCATTAAGATTATTGTGCATTTTGTAGTGATATCTGTTTTGTGATTTTTGTTTTAAAATTCTTACCTGTTATGTATTATGAAAATTTGTTTAATGTCCGAATTATATGTAGACCATAGTTTAAACAGTGACACAAGCGTCTGTTTGCAGGATTGTTACCCGGGACCTGCGCTTCTCACGTGCAATGATCTTCGCCATCGAGGAGATTAACAACAGCACAGAGCTGCTGCCGGGCATCAAACTCGGTTATCAGATCTATGACTCGTGTGCCTCTGTGCCTGTAGCGGTGCATGTGGCATTCCAGCTGTCAAGCGGCCTGGACCCAATGTTTTACACCGGTGACAATTGTTCACAATCTGGTAAGGTGATGGCTGTTGTTGGTGAGTCTGGGTCCACGCCATCCATCAGCATGTCTCGCATCATCGGACCCTTTAACATTCCTCAAGTAAATATTTTGAATTACAGACTTTAAGAATTAAAAGATCAGTGCTATTTTATGTCCATCCTGTTCAATAATTACACTGTTGTGTTCATTTAGGTTAGTCACTTTGCCACTTGTGCGTGCCTGTCCGATAAGCAGCAGTACCCGAGTTTCTTCAGAACAATCCCAAGTGACCAGTTCCAGGCTGACGCGCTGGCAAAGCTGGTAAAACACTTTGGTTGGACTTGGATAGGTGCTATCCGGTCGGATTCAGATTATGGAAACAATGGCATGGCGTCTTTCCTGGACGCAGCACACAAAGAGGGAATCTGTGTGGAATATTCAGAATCTTTCTATCGGACCCACCCACGAAGCAGGATCCAGAGAGTAGCAGACATTATCAACAGGTTTTTATATTCTATTATTATGTGCTTTCGTTCCCAGTGTTCACACTGATCGTATGTACACAAGTCCATAACAATGTTCTGTAAAGTATAAGACAGAAGAGTATTTTCTCACGTTAGAGGCAAATTGAGTGGAACAAAAACTGTTTAAATTATCTCCATATATAAATACACAATTTATTTTGTAATATATGTCATTATTTGACTCATACAATGCAATTTTATTTCTCTCAAGGTCAACAGCTATGGTGATTGTGGCATTTACATCCCCTGGAGACATGAGGATTCTGCTGGAAGAGCTGTCACTCAAGTCCTCTCCTCCTCGCCAGTGGATAGGCAGTGAGGCCTGGGTAACTGACCCAGACATGCTGAGGTTCAGTTACTGTGCTGGAGCAGTTGGATTTGGCATTGAGCGATCTGTCATCCCAGGTCTGAGAGACTTCCTGCTGGATCTCTCTCCCTCTAAAGTGGCTGCCTCTCCAGTGTTTACTGAGTTCTGGGAGGATGCATTCAACTGCAGGCTGGGAAAAAGTGAGAAAGTTTGGCTGATCTTTAACATAACACTTAGATGGGTTATTCTCTTTGACTCGAGAAGCAGCTGCATCAACATGCAAATCTCCGAGTGATTTAAAGGAAAATCTTGTGTTATTTAACAAAGACATGAAGTGGAAATAAGGTCTCTGTGAATAATCTACCTTGAGAAAAAGATCTTTCAGGTGAAGTTGAGGCACTCTGCTATCTTGGAGAAGATGTCAACACTAAAGCTCTAAACACAAGCATACACCTTCCGTGAAGATCATGTAGTTGCACTCCATAATCCTTTACTGAATGATGGTCCGCAGCTGCGGCTCATCCAATTTGTTCGACAAAGATCGCACATTGGCAAGGAAGATGCTGGGTAAAGACAGCCGATGCGGCGTTAGCTTTAGCCTTAGCCTTAGCTTAGGCCTCCTCTCGCCCCCTGCCTTTGTTTACAATCTTGGCCCCGCCTGCGAGCCCTTCCTGCCGTCGGAGCTTGATCGATTGTATCTGGTTTCCTAAAGATTTCAGGCATGAGTTGTAGATTGACGATATAGTGGAACAAGTTATGGGAAAGGATGTCCAGAAGTTCTTGTTGGCTGTAGAAGATGTTTGCATGACTCTAATATGTAAATAGGCTTAAGACAAATAGGCAGATAACTACTGTTTTGCAAAGTCCGAAGAGACGCAGAGCCTCATGTTGTGCACGCGCCGACATCTTGTCAATGTTTTTTTTTAAGTATGTATCAGACCCAGTATTTATTTAAATATTAGGGCTGAGCAAAGTTACGAAATGTAAAAGATTATTCTCATGATTTTTCTGCGATTAATTGCATTTTGCGCCAAATTCAACAATACAGTAAAAACTAGTGTATTGCACGCTTTTATTTCAAAGTAATGTCATCAGAACAATATGACAGACACTCTGGAGCAACAGCAAGTTAATATGCATACATACATAGTATATGGATCACTTTTCTTTTTTTCTGAGCAGGTACCAGAAGAAACATTTGTATTTTATCAGAGAACAACATAAACAGTGTGTTCAGTAGTAAGGGTCTCTGTGAGGGACAAACCACTCCTTCTTTTGTCCATGTTAAGTTTGTTGCTTAACTTAAAGATGTATGTTAAAAAACAATCATTGATTAATTTTATACAGAAGCAATGAGTGCTTTGGATGTTTTCCAATCCAGTTCAGTTTTTCTTCCTCAGTGAGAAAAGTTCAGCCTGTGTTGGCTTGAACGAGTGCACTGAACATTTTATTAGCATGCCTCCTCATGTGTGGAAAGTTCTCCTATTTGAGAGAAGAGTAAAGATCCAGAAGTGATACTGACTTAAAGTGCTCTGCCATAGTGTATCAGACCGCAAGGTCAGGAGCTTTGCACGATTCATTTTCAATCAAGACTTGGAGCCTGCAGAGGCTTCAAGTCCTGCACGAGGCACGAGGCTCCTGTGAGACTGACCGTCTGTGAGAGCTTTGGTAAGCGGAGCAGCTCGTGGCAGCACCTGCTGCTCGCTGAGGACAGAAACTGCATAACAATACGTGCTTTGACATCAGGCCGCAAGTCTACAAGTTGTCAACACTGCCTGTCAGCGAGGCTACGGAAGCACGTTCGTACGTACATAATCGCATGATTAAATAATTAACGCTGTTAAAGGATTACTGCGTTAACACGTTTTTTACGAGTTCACTGGCCCCGCCCTAAAAAGAACTTAAAATATTCTTTAATTGTCAGAATTTTGAAGCACATCTGAATATGTGTGACTTTGTTTGTATATATCGATACACAACAATCCTGCATTATTGTGGCAAAACATGTATGTTGGTCTAAATAAATTGTTATATTGACTTGCATGAATAGATCATTTATTCGTTTGACATTTAAACAGGTCAAGTCAATATCCAATTCGAGGAAAATACTTTTTGAGCTGATATCCAAAAGGGAAGAACGTAGGGCCATGAAAAAACAGATTGTGACACAAAAAAAGTGATTTGAATTGTAATGGAAGATAAGCATGTTTTATAAGTTAATTAGAATAATATAAATTAGAATAATATATTCCTCTCTCTCTCTCTCTCTCTCTCTCTCTCTCTCTCTCTCTCTCTCTCTCTCTCTCTCTCTCTCTCTCCAAGAGGCTCCAAGCTAGGTTTTCAGAATAAAACTAAAAGAGAACATTATACATGAGAAATAATTATATAATCGTCAAGGCTAAAAAAAAACACCTGCCTGTGTCTTTGTGTATTTTTAACAGCAGCCACAGACAAGAATGTGTGTGATGGAAGTGAAGACATAGAGACGATCCAGAGCCCGTACACTGACACCTCTCAGCTCAGGATCACTAACATGGTGTACAAGGCTGTTTATGCAATAGCACATGCCATTCATAATGCAGTGTGTCAGGAATCATATTCTATCACCCAGTGTGATAAACTCACCAGCATAGAGTCCAAACAGGTCAGTCAAAACAAATATGTCAAAACACCAATGTACTTTTTTTGCGATACCTTACATTTTCCTAAAAAATATATAAATTGTATTATACATTGTTTCTTTCCTCCCCCTCTCCATCTTCCACTACAACATCCTCACAGGTTCTTACTCAGTTGAAGAAAGTTAAGTTTTCCCGAAATGGTTATGATGTGTCATTTGATGCCAACGGGGATCCTGTGGCCACATACGAGCTGGTTAACTGGCAAAAAACTGAGAGTGGCAGCATTGAGTTGGTGGCAGTAGGGCACTACGATGCATCACTGCCGGTGGGCCAGGAACTCCGTATAGACAGGAACCTCACCTGGGTGGAGGGTGGTACAGACGTAAGGAGCAAAATGAATTACATATTTAAAACTTAAATGATATTAAATGGTATATGTGAACACATACTTTGGGTCACTGCAATTGTTACCCCAGTAAATAACGGCAGTAAAGATATCTGTCCCGAATCTGATTTCAATGTAATGAATCATGGGTCACACATTGAAATAACTACACAGAGCCCAAAGTGTATATTATAACACATTCTAATTTCAAATTTGGTGATATGTGTCTTTGGATCGGTTCCTCCAGTTCAATAACAGAGACATATACTGGGAATATTTTTGTTCTAATGTTACAGCATTTTCAGTCTGAAAACACACTGAATGGTTTCAACAAAAACGAATCTTTGCTGGAGAATTTTTGCTGGGAAAAGTTAAAAAAAAACAGGTTGTTGAACAAAATTACTCTTTGGAAGACAACTGCTTGCTTTGTCCAACCAGACTGCCTCATTTGCTAAACATTAGAAATAATTTATTACACAACTGTGGATTTTTTTTCACCAGCAATTGCATTGACAAAAACACATACTTATTTTAACATGAGAGTTTAACATGTTTTAGACAGACTTGAAAATACTTCAAACATATTCTTTAATTCTTTAATCCTTAGAGCTTTAAGCACATCTGAGTATGTGTGACTTTGTTTGTATCTATGTGCCAGGTGCCTGTGTCAGTGTGCTCTGACAGCTGTCCTGCAGGAACTCGTAAGGTGCTGCAGAAAGGAAAACCCATCTGCTGTTATGATTGTATACCGTGTCCTGAAGGAGAGATTAGCAACGCTACAGGTATTGTTTCTCTGAATGCATATCTACTGCATGACATCAAATATGAAGCAAGACAGCTAAAAGCCCTCTTTTTCTTTTTTTTTCAGATTCCCCTGATTGTTTCTCTTGCCCCAAGGAATTTTGGCCGAATGCAAAGAGAGACACTTGTCTCCCCAAGCCTGTAGAGTTTCTTTCCTTCAACGAGGCTCTAGGAATCATCCTGGCTGCATTCTCAGTTGGTGGTGCCTGTCTTGCCATCATAACAGCGGCTGTGTTCCACCATCACAGAACATCCCCAATTGTCAGAGCCAACAACTCTGAGCTGAGCTTCCTGCTGCTCTTCTCTCTGACTCTCTGTTTCTTATGCTCATTAACTTTCATTGGAAAACCCTCTGAGTGGTCCTGCATGCTGCGCCACACAGCGTTTGGGATCACCTTCGTCCTCTGTATGTCTTGTGTTCTTGGAAAAACAATAGTTGTGTTAATGGCATTCAAAGCCACACTCCCAGGTCGTAATGTTATGAAATGGTTTGGTCCTTCACAGCAAAGGATGACTGTAGTGTCTTTCACCTTAATTCAAGTTATAATATGTACTCTTTGGTTGGCTCTTAGTCCTCCTTTTCCAAGAAAAAACCTCACCACATACAAGGAGAGAATCATCCTGGAGTGTGCATTAGGCTCATCTATTGGGTTCTGGGCTGTGCTCGGGTACATCGGCCTGCTGGCTGTCTTTTGCTTTGTGTTAGCGGTCCTAGCCCGGAAACTACCTGATAATTTTAATGAAGCCAAGCTCATCACCTTCAGCATGCTGATATTCTGTGCAGTCTGGGTCACCTTCATCCCAGCATATGTCAGTTCTCCTGGGAAATTTACTGTGGCTGTGGAGATATTTGCCATTCTTGCCTCCAGTTTTGGACTCATATTGTGTATATTTGCTCCAAAGTGTTTCATCATATTGTTTAAGCCAGAGAAAAACACCAAGAAACATTTAATGAACAAAAGTCAATCTTAAAATATATAGTTTGGAGAAAACAAAGACGACAATAAAGGAACTTTTAATCCCAATGCCTAAACCCCAAAGGGCAAAGAGCTCACATGTTTCACATGTGAGCTCTTTGCTAAAAATAAACCAACGTTCAGTTGGTAGTTTGACATTTATGCTCACTGGCAAAATGTAAATAGCAGCATTTTGCTTATTAAATATTTGTTTTAATTCATTATATTCACAATCTAAGCACGCCAGCCATGTTCTCCCTCCAACACGTAACGTAATTAAAGAACTGTTCAACACACCTGATTCTCATCACCTGTAGCTCTGCGTGCATTTCATGAGTTAGTGCTCCAATCTGTGTTCAATGTCAGAACTGCATGTATGTACTCTGTGTTTTCAGTGAGGATATAATAAAGACAGAAAACTATATTATGGCTCCAACAGCAACATTTAGTATATAGTTCATGATGTGCACATTCAGTCATCATCTTGTTTCACCAAATATTTACTTTTTTCTTCTTTTTTTTTATACATTAAATAGTACATTAATTTGAATCTAATTTTATGTAAGTACTTTCAAGAATGTTTTTATCTTATTTAAAAAATAATCTTTCATCACAGCCTGAAAATATATAAGGAAAACTAACAGTATAATGTATTTTTTTTGTATTAACTCAGTGCTTCTTTATTTATATTTCTGTGTTGGCAATATTTAATATGCAATACAACCAAACAAACAATGCATTAATATTGGACATTTATTAGACATTTAAAAGGTAAATGACTTAATTTAGAAGATATTAAGGTTTACAATGGTAACTTCAAAAGAAGAGAAAAGAGACATGTGCACTTGGTGCATATTATAATGTACACAAAGCTCACAAAAAATACTTGTACAAGAGTTAATCAACACCAGAGGGTAAGAGCATCCTCTCTCTGACGTACAGGAAGCTGACGTACAGGAGGAGGAAAGATTCAGTCAGAAAATCTATATAAACCAGTAAATACACAGAATGCCCACAAGAGGACAGTTGAGGATGGAGATCTCAGCTCTCTTCATTGGCCTGATCCTGTCTCTGGGTTTGTGTGAGCTGAACTCAGCTCTTGCCTTGAATGGTTCTGTGGATGGTGTGAAACAAAGGAATGAGCTCACAGAGGATAGGACTGGTGTTGGGGTGAGAACTGAAGCCTCATCTGTGAAATGTAAGCTCCAGGGTACCACTCGTCTACCTGCTTTCTCAATGGATGGTGACTATGTTATTGGTGGTAGTTTCTCCATTCATTACTCCATGCACGCGATGAAGCATAACTACACCACCATGCCTGATCCACTAAGATGCTCAGGGAGGTTAGTAAGTGGAAGATGTTGGGATTAAGTGGATGTTTTTCTAGTTTGAATGCATTACTGTTTGGTTATGAAAAAAAACATGATATTATATGCAAGTATTATGTTAACAATATAGGAGAGAATTTTAGCTATTTTTATTTTAACTGAAAACAATATGAAAACTAACATTAGAGTTTAAAATATCCAACTATTGTTAATCCATGAATTAAGATTATTGTGCATTTTGTACTGATATCTGTGTTGAATTTTGGTTTTAAATGCTTACCTATTATGTATTTCTGTTAAAATTAGTTGAATATTCTGTCCTCATCACTATGTTGACCATATTTTAAACAGTGACACAAGTGTCTGTCTGCAGCATTGATACCCGTGAACTGCGCTTCTCACGTGCAATGATCTTCGCCATCGAGGAGATTAACAACAGCACAGAGCTGCTGCCGGGCATCAAACTCGGTTATCAGATCTACGACTCGTGTGCCTCTGTGCCTGTATCAGTGCATGTGGCATTCCAGCTGTCAAGCGGCCTGGACCCAATGTTTTACACCGGTGACAATTGTTCACAATCTGGTAAGGTGATGGCTGTTGTTGGTGAGTCTGGGTCCACGCCATCCATCAGCATGTCTCGCATCATTGGACCTTTTAACATTCCTCAAGTAAATATTGTGAATTACAGACTTTAAGAATTAACAGACCTGTGCTATTTTGTGTCTATCCTGTTCAATAATTACACTGTTGTGTTCATTTAGGTTAGTCACTTTGCCACTTGTGCATGCCTGTCCGATAAGCAGCAGTACCCGAGTTTCTTCAGAACAATCCCAAGTGACCAGTTCCAGGCTGACGCGCTGGCAAAGCTGGTCAAACACTTTGGTTGGACTTGGATAGGTGCTATCCGATCGGATACGGATTATGGAAACAATGGCATGGCGTCTTTCCTGGACGCAGCACACAAAGAGGGAATCTGTGTGGAATATTCAGAATCTTTCTATCGGACCCACCCACGAAGCAGGATCAAGAGAGTAGCAGACATTATCAACAGGTATTTGTAGTCACTGATTATGTGCTTTTGTTCCCAGTGTTCACACTGATCGTATGTACACAAGTCCATAACAATGTTCTGTAAATTATATGACAGAAGAGTATTTTCTCACGTTAGAGGCAAATTGAGTGAGACCAAAAACTGTTCAAATTATCTCAATATATAAAGAGACAATTTATTTTGTAATATATGTCATTATTTATCTCATACAATGCAATTTTATTTCTCTCAAGGTCAACAGCTATGGTGATTGTGGCATTTACATCCCCTGGAGACATGAGGATTCTGCTGGAAGAGCTATCGCTCAAGCCCTCTCCTTCTCGCCAGTGGATCGGCAGTGAGGCCTGGGTAACTGACCCAGACATGCTGAGGTTCAGTTTATGTGCTGGAGCAGTTGGATTTGGCATTGAGCGATCTGTCATCCCAGGTCTGAGAGACTTCCTGTTGGATCTCTCTCCCTCTAAAGTGACTGCCTCTCCAGTGTTTACTGAGTTCTGGGAGGATGCTTTCAACTGCAGGCTGGGAAAAAGTGAGAAAGTTTGGCTGATCTTTAACATAACACTTAGATGGGTTATTCTCTCTGACTGGAGAAGCAGCTGCATCAACATGCCAATCTCCGAGTGATTTAAAGGAAAATCTTTTGTTATTTAACAAAGACATGAAGTGGAAATAAGGTCTCTGTGAATAATCTAACTTGAAAAAAAGATCTTTCAGGTCAAGTTGAGGCACTCTGCTATCTTGGAGAAGATGTCAACACTAAAGCCCTAAACACAAGCATACACTATATAGACAGTATGTAGGCCCCTTGGGAGTAATACATTACAACAAATTAGATTCAGCGGTAGAAGTTCACCAGTATCGGAGGAGACGTGGATCTTCTTCAGTTTCCTCAGGAAGAAGAGACGCTGATGTGCCTTCTTGACCAGGGTTGAGGTGTTGAGGGTCCAAGAGAGGTCCTCTGAGATGTGGACATCCAAGAAGCTTGAGCTGGAGACACGCTCAACCTCTGTTTCATTGATACAGATGCAGGAGTGTGTGCAGCATTTTGTCTTCCTGAAGTCCAAGATGAGTTCTTTGGTTTTCTTGGTGTTGAGGGTCAGGTTGTTGTTGGCGGACCACGCAGCCGGGTGCCGGGCTTCCTTCCTATAGGTCGACTCATTGTTGTTGTTGATGTAGTTTGTTGCTTAACTTAAAGATGTATGTTAAAGACCAATAATTGATTAACTATATACAAAAGCAATGAGTGCTTTGGATGTTATCCAGTCCAGTTCAGTTTTTCTTGCTCAGTGAAAAAAGTTCAGAATGTGTTGGCTTGAACGAGTGCACTTAACATTTTATTAGCGTGGCTCCTCATGTGTGGAAAGTTCTTCTGTTTCAGAGAAGAGTAAAGATCCAGAAGTGATACTGACTTAAAGTGCTCTGCCATAGTGTATCAGACCGCAAGGTCAGGAGCTTTGCACAATTCCTTTTCAATCAAGACTTAGAGCCTGCAGAGACTCCAAGTGATCAGTCTCACAAGAAGCCAAGTGGGCTCCTGTGAGACTGACCGCCTGTGAGAGCTTTGGTAAGCGGAGCAGCTCGTGGCAGCACCTGCTGCTCGCTGAGGACAGAAACTGCATAACAACACGTGCTTTGACATCAGGCCTTAAGTCTGCAAGTCGTCAACACTGCCTGTCAGCGAGGCTACGGAAGCACGTTCGTACGTACATAATTGCATGATTAAATAATTATTAATAATTAGGATTACTGAGTTAACACGTTTTTAACAAGTTCACTGGCCCAGCCCTAAAAAGAACTTAAAAGTCTTCTTTAATCATCAGAATTTTGAAGTACATCTGAATATGTGTGACTTTGTTTGTATATATGGATACACAACAATCCTGCATTATTGCGGCAAAATATGTATGTTGGTCTCAATAAATTGTTATATTGACTTGCATTAATAGATCATTTATTCGTTTGACATTTCAACAGGTCAATATCCAATTCAAGGAAAATACTTTTTGAGCTGATATACAAAAGGGAAAAAAGGGAAGAACGTAGGGCCATGAAAAAACAGATTATGACACAAAAAAAGTGATTTGAATTGTAATGGAAAATAAGCATGTTTTATAATTAGAATAATATATTTCTCTCTCTCTCTGTCTCCATCACTCTCTCTATACATGATACATTATACATGAGAAATAATTATATAATCATCAAGGCTAAAAAACACCTTCCTGTGTCTTTGTGTGTTTTAGCAGCAGTTACAGACAAGAATGTGTGTGATGGAAGTGAAGGGATAGTTATAACTTTTAATTATTAAAAAAAAGCTATAACTTTGTGATTATTTAGGTCAGCAGAGAAGGCTTGGTAGGAGGCCCTGATGGCCCACCACTGATATTTATGTATGTAGATATATACAAGGAGCTTTAATAAAGGTTTTGGAGGTTAAATAAAACTAAAAAGAACATTATTTGAAATGATGAAATAATTTTCTGAACATAAAAAACCACCTGCCTGTCTCTTTGTGTGTTTTTAACAGCAACCACAGACAAGAATGTGTGTGATGGAAGTGAAGACATAGAGACGATCCAGAGCCCGTACACTGACACATCTCAGCTCAGAATCACTAACATGGTGTACAAGGCTGTTTATGCAATAGCACATGCCATTCATAATGCAGTGTGTCAGGAATCATATGCTATCACCCAGTGTGATAAACTCACCAGCATAGAGTCCAAACAGGTCAGTCAAAACAAATATGTCAAAACACTAATGTCCTTTTTTTTGCGATACCTTACATTTTCCTACAAAAAAATATACATTGTATCATACATTGTTTCTTTCCTCGCCCTCTCCATCTTCCACTACAACATCCTCACAGGTTCTTACTCAGTTGAAGAAAGTTAAGTTTTCCCAAAATGGTTATGATGTGTCATTTGATGCCAACGGGGATCCTGTGGCCACATACGAGCTGGTTAACTGGCAAAAAACTGAGAGTGGCAGCATTGAGTTGGTGGCAGTAGGGCACTACGATGCATCACTGCCGGTGGGCCAGGAACTCCGTATAGACAGGAACCTCACCTGGGTGGAGGGTAGCACACAAGTAAGGAGCAAAATGTATTACATATTTAAAACTTAAATGATATTAAATGGTATATGTGAACACATACTTTGGGTCACTGCAATTGTTACCCCAGTAAATAATGGCAGTAAAGATATCTGTCCCGAATCTGATTTCAATGTAATGAATCATGGGTCACACATTGAAATAACTACACAGAGCCCAAAGTGTATATTATAACACATTCTAATTTCACATTTTGGTAATATGTGTCTTTGGATCGGTTCCTTCAGTTCAATAACAGAGACATATACTGGGAATATTTTTGTTCTAATGTTACAGCATTTTCAGTCTGAAAACACACTGAATGGTTTCAACAAAAATGAATCTTTGCTGGAGAATTTTTGCTGGGAAAAGTTAAAAAAAAACAGGTTGTTGAACAAAATTACTCTTTGGAAGACAACTGCTTGCTTTGTCCAACCAGACTGCCTCATTTTGCTAAACATTAGAAATAATTTATTACACAACTGTGGATTTTTTTTCACCAGCATTTGCATTGACAAAAACACATACTTATTTTAACGTGAGAGTTTAACATGTTTTAGACAGACTTGAAAATAATTCAAACATATTCTTTAATCCTTAGAGCTTTGAAGCACATCTGAATATGTGCGACTTTGTTTGTATCTATGTGCCAGGTGCCTGTGTCAGTGTGCTCTGACAGCTGTCCTGCAGGAACTCGTAAGGTGCTGCAGAAAGGAAAACCCATCTGCTGTTATGATTGTATACCGTGTCCTGAAGGAGAGATTAGCAACGCTACAGGTATTGTTTCTCTGAATGCATATCTACTGTACAACATCAAATATTGAGCTTGAGTGCTAAAAGCCCTCTTTTGTTGTATTTTTTCAGATTCCCCTGATTGTTTCCCTTGCCCCAAGGAATTTTGGCCGAATGCAAAGAGAGACACTTGTCTCCCCAAGCTTGTAGAGTTTCTTTCCTTCAACGAGGCCCTAGGAATCATCCTGGCTGCATTCTCAGTTGGTGGTGCCTGTCTTGCCATCATAACAGCGGCTGTGTTCCACCGTCACAGGACATCCCCAATTGTCAGAGCCAACAACATTGAGCTGAGCTTCCTGCTGCTCTT
Source organism: Clinocottus analis (assembly GCF_023055335.1). Lineage (NCBI taxonomy): Eukaryota > Metazoa > Chordata > Actinopteri > Perciformes > Cottidae > Clinocottus > Clinocottus analis. The sequence goes on along the minus strand of NW_027175931.1, from coordinate 18,003,071 downwards.
CTCTCTGACTCTCTGTTTCTTATGCTCATTGACTTTCATTGGAGAACCCTCTGAGTGGTCCTGCATGCTGCGCCACACAGCGTTTGGGATCATCTTTGTCCTTTGTATGTCTTGTGTTCTTGGAAAAACAATAGTTGTGTTAATGGCATTCAAAGCCACACTCCCAGGTCGTAATGTTATGAAATGGTTTGGTCCTCCACAGCAAAGGATGACTGTAGTGTCATTCACCTTCATTCAAGTTATAATATGTACTCTTTGGTTGATTCTTAGTCCTCCTTTTCCAAGGAAAAACCTCACCACATACAAGGAGAGAATCATCCTGGAGTGTGCATTAGGCTCATCTATTGGGTTCTGGGCTGTGCTCGGGTACATCGGTCTGCTGGCTGTCTTTTGCTTTGTGTTAGCGGTTCTAGCCCGGAAACTACCTGATAATTTTAATGAAGCCAAGCTTATCACCTTCAGCATGCTGATATTCTGTGCAGTCTGGGTCACCTTCATCCCAGCATATGTCAGTTCTCCTGGAAAATTTACTGTGGCTGTGGAGATATTTGCCATTCTTGCCTCTAGTTTTGGACTCATATTGTGTATATTTGCTCCAAAATGTTTCATCATATTGTTTAAACCAGAAAAAAACACCAAGAAACATTTGATGAACAAAAGTCAATCTTAAAACATAACATTTTGAGAAAACAAAGACAGCACTTAAGGGGACTTTTAACAAATACTTAAGCCACAGGGTCATGATTTGAGTTTTCTGTTTCCTGTTTTATTTTGTAGTCTTGTGTCCTTTGTGTCTCTACAATTCCTGCCCTGGTGGTTGTCTGGGATTGTCTGTCTACCTGGTTCCTGATTGTGTATACCCTTCACCTGTGCTGCCCTCATTGTGTTTCCCTATTTCTCGTTACCTCCGTCTTATATTTAAACCCCATTTGTCTCCTGTCCCCTTCTCGGTTGTTACCTTGTGTTCCACTGTTCCCCGTGAGTAGTATGTCTCTCTTTAATTATAGTGTTTGTTAAAATAATTTAAACTGTTGCATGGGCATTTGGGTCCTCACTCTCAGAGCTTCTCGTGACAGAACAAACTGATCAATACCTCGACCCAGCCATTTTTTTTTCCGGCTCTGCCATGGCAAGTCCATGGCCAGCCACTATCAGTTTTTTTTGTATGTTTCTCATTGCTATAGCCTGGCCTGTGTCGACCAGGTCATGGCCCAGAGCTTGATGCCCTTTGTGAGTCCCCCAGATTCTGGGTGGTCTCTGGGGTCACGAGAAGGGATCCTTGGACCATGTGATGGACCCGGAGCGTGGTCTGTGGGGGGGTTTCTGGGTGGCTGTTGGTGGGGGCCCCGTAGCCTGAGGCGCAAGGTCCGTAATCTGGAGGACCGAACTTCAAGGCCTCGTCGTCATCTGGTATCCCACTGCTGCCCCGTGCTGCAGTCCAAGCTGGTTCTGGTTGCTGCCTCCATACTGCTGCCAGTTCCAGCCCTGGCCTCCGCCACTGCCAGCCCTCGACCAGGCCTCTGCACTGCTGCCAGACCCAGATCCGGCCTCTGCGCCCTGTCCGACACTTGCTCCCCCTGTCCTGCCTCATATTTAGCAGTCCCCTTCCCTTACAGAGTCCCCTTTCCCTTCTATGGAGCCTCACTCTGCGGAGCACCTGGTCCTCCTAGGCGCAGAGCCACGGCTTCCTGGCCCCAGGAGCATGGCTGTCCTCCGGCCCGTCCCCCCTGACTGGTCGAGCCTGCCCCCCGCATTGATTTATTCCGCCTGGTGCCTGTCCTCCGGCCCCCCAGGGACTGTTTTTTCCTGACCCTGTTCCCAGTGAGGAGTATTTCTCTGTTTAATTAGTGTTTTTGTTCAAATTACTGTAAACTGTTGCATGGGTATTTGGGTCCTCACTCTCAGAGCTTTCTGTGACATACGGAGGACAAAGATGAAGAAATTCTTTCACGTGTGCTCTTGGCTAAAAATAAACCAACGCTTGGTCGGTAGTTTGACATATATGCTCACTGTCAAAATGTAAATGGCAGAATTTTGCTTATTAAATCTGTTTCAATTCATCATATTCAAAGTAAATATAGAAGTTTTACCCACCTGATTCTCATCACCTGTAGCTCTGTGCATTTTATGAATTAGTGCTCCAATCTGAGTTCAATGTCAGAACAGCATGTATGTTCACTCCCTGTTCTATTTCATCCTTACTGACCGCCAGAGGCAGTGTTTCACAATGGATATTTCCATCTTGCGCTTGCGCAGGTCGAATATATTTATAACAACAAAGTGACCTCGGATAACCCCCAGCCGGGTACATCGTCCGGCGTCATCCTGAGATCAGTCCTTCGTCATCTTCTCGCTAAAGCAGGCTAACTATTATGTTAGCATCAGTTAATAGCTGAACCTAGACAATTAAAGAGCTGTCGCTCGTAGTCTTGGGACCACTGGTTGGAGTTGCAGGTCTCTCGCCCTCCAAAGGCTGCGACAAGCTGCCCCTCTTCGGCGGAAGCAGTACGCCTTCTACGTTCGGACCACGGAGCCGGACAGTGTACCGATCTTCGGTCATCACGAGGTCGGCTACCTTCACACCATGATGCACTGTCGAGACCACGCTAGATTCCAACAGCTAATTGACTACCGCCCCTCTCAGAGGCAGACTGTGCTTGACCCGTTACCATATGAACTGTTCGCCCGCTCGGCGTGGCTAGATCGCTACACTGTCGCGGCGGCTTTCAGTGTGCATCTCAGACTGACTGTAGGGACGCTAACGAGAGCAACGTTGGTAAACATTGCAGCTGTTGAGGTAGTGGAGTGACCCCACTCAGGCCAACTGGTGGGACGCTACCAAGAGTAAGTCGACGACGAGACTGAGCAGCGTGTACACACGCCGCAAATTACTGCGGCTGTAAGGGCAGTCGTCCCGTGGTAGAACGTATAGAATCGCACTCTGCGCCGCCGTGGCGGCTTTTGTCCTGAAAGGCAGTACAAATGTTTGTGGTGATTCAGCACTGACGACCTGGCGTCGACTCAACAAAGTGGATTGGGACCAATTTTGACAACCGGGGACAGCCATGGGGATTTCTTGGCAAGTCCAGTGAATGGCGTCGTTGCCTCATTCATCCTTTTTTCAAATCCTGAGCACTTTTGGCATTCTGCAGATGGTCTGTGGGCTTTGGAAGAACATCAGGGACAAACATTGACATAGGGGTGTAGACAATGCGCGTACACGTACATCCCATGTAACTGCATGGACAATGTCATTTCCTAATTGCGTGTCCGGGTCTCCAGAGGGCACCTGCTGGTTACATACCCAGGAATAGTGCACCCAGCTGGGCCCTGCTGTCATTTGTTGTCCCTGATGTAAGTACAAGGGGACGACTTTGCACACACAGTTGTACGGGCTATACATGAAATGGTGTTGTCTATGCCCCGCTGTCAAGGGTTGTCCCTAATGCAAGTACAAGGGGACGACTTTGCGCACGCAGTTGTACAGGCTTTTCATGTAAAGGTGTTGTCTATGCCCTGCTGTCATTTGTTGTCCCTGATGTAAGTACAATGGGACGACTTTGCGCACGCAGTTGTACGGGCTATACATGGAATTGTGTTGTCTATGCCCCGCTGTCATGGGTTGTCCCTGATGGTCCGGCTCTCCAGAGGCCACCTGAGCTTGTCACTTAGCCAGAAATAGTACGCGCTGGGCATAAGTTCGTTAGCAACATGTTAGCATGTTGCTACTTGTTAGCTTGTTGCTCATTTTCGGCAATCTTTTTCTAAGCTGTCTGCAGACTTGTGCTCAGAGGAACATGTTAAGGACATCCCAAGCTATGCTACGTTCTAAGTACAAGCATTTTGGACCATTATTTGTTGATTTATGAGCATTTATGAGCACATTTACGTTGCATCATTGTCTGTTATTCATGAGGACCAGGGGTCTGATTCCCTAAAGCGGCGAAATAGGGGTTTTAACTCAGGTGGTGCGGGGGTGGGGGGTGCTTGAGTGTGGGTCCACCGGGTCGGGGGGTGAGCCGGGTTAGGGTTTGAGGTCCATAGGTGAGTCTCCAAGTACCCGGACTTAGTGGGCCCTGGCTGGAGTAACTCTATGTCATATGGACCCCCCTGATGACAAGAACCGTACCCCAGACTGAGTGGGCCTTGGATAGGTAACTAAGTCATGTGCACCCCCTGAGGACAAGGACCTGTACCTCAGACTCAGTGGGCCTTGGCTGGGATAACTAAGTAATGTGGACCCCCCTGATGACCGGGACCTGTACCCCAGACCGAGTGGGTCTTGGCTGGGTAACTCTCGACCATTATTTGATTACATTGTATCCATTACATTACAAAGGAATGCCAGTGTGCACACTGTTGTATGGGCTATACATCGAATCATGTTGTCTTTGCCCTGTTGTCATGGGTTGTCCCTGATGCAATTACAAACTCTAAGTCATGTGGACTCCCTCCTGATGACCAGGACCTGTACCAAGACTTAGTGGGCCTTGGCTGGGTAACTCTAGACCATTATTTGATTACATTGTATCCATTACATTACATGGGAATGCCAGTGTGCACACTGTTGTATGGGCTATACATTGAATCATGTTGTCTTTGCCCTGTTGTCATGGGTTGTCCCCGATGCGATTACCAACTCCAAGTCATGTGGACCCCCTGATGACCAAGACCCGCACCCAGACCAGAGTGTTTTTAAACTTGACACCCAGGACAACCGCAGACATCTGAGTGTATATAGACGATGCACATGAACGTATGGCCAATGCAACTGCCTGCGCAATTTCTTCCCCTTGACTGCAGCCAGTCAACCGGGGACAAATCTTGCCAATCCGGGGGCACATCTCCCCGGTCGTCAGAATTTGTCCTGTTCGACTCGCGAAACTCGCCACCTGGTGGCCGACCGAGGCGCCACAGACAACCCGGATTGCAACGCATGGTCGACTTTGAAAAATGGCAACTCCTGGCTCCCGGGCGGTCCCGGGCGGTTCTGAGGAGTCCCGACCGATCGCCGGGTGCCCTTTCTCCGCTCCAGGGGGCGCTTTTCCCCTCCGCAGGGCGACCAGTAACAGTGGGCCGGCGAGTGCGTGTTGTCAGAGGTGGGCCGGTTAGTGCATGTTGTCAGGGGTTCACTAAGGCTTGTTAGAGGTAGCGGAGTGTCCCCAATCAAGCTAACTGAGACCACACTAATTCTGAAGAGGGCCCCGCTAGAGACGCCCCTCTCACTAGACGGACCAGGTCTGACATGTTTCCACAAGACTGGTCCCCGCAGTAGCATAGTGCTCGAGCCATTGATGCTACTACTATGACACCAATAATCACAGCTACAGTACTAGCCACAGCTACTGTACTAATGAGGAGAGTGTGCTTGCCCCCCTCATAAACAGACTGTGCCTGACCTTTTTCCGGTTTCCCCACTAGCTCAGTGCTCTCGCTGAAGCTTACTGGTAGGAAACCAAGAACACAGCTACTGGACTAGTGAAGAGAGTGCTCTCGCGCCCCTCTCCTTGACAGACTGTGCTTGACCTGTTTGCCACAGGACCGGTTTTCCCACTAGCTCAGTGCTCTCGCTGAAGCTTAATGGTAGAACACCGGTTAGTGGGGCAGGGTCCCTCCAGACTCGCAGTCAGGTTTAACCTCGCCTGTTGTGGGACTTGTTGTGGGACTGTTGGCTCCTCTCCAGCCTGAGGATGGCCATGACCTTGCGCCTCCAGTTTTGGCCTCGAACACCCAAGGGGGGGTCTCTCAGAGGAATCATGCACGAACTGCGGCATTATGCTTTACGCAGTAACGGCCGCCAGACTGGCCGAGGTGGAACACCTGACAGGCGAGGGTGACCTTCCCCTTTCAGGGCACCCGAATCCAGCCCAACCTACCAGAGGGGAGCTTCCCCCAAGAGAGCTAAACCCGGAGTGTTGGCTTCTAGGGTAGACCTGCTGACGGCTGAGCTAGCTGAGGTGAAGTTGCTTCTCCTGACCCTCCACCCTGGTACAGGTGGTACTGAGGCAGCAGCTCCATCCCCGGCTGAGCCGGTCCCAGAATTTCACGGAATGCGTCCGCCAAATTCTTCAATGAACACAGTGGCGAGTGGCCCTGCCATCCTTCCAGGCCTGGTTCCCATTCTTCAGCCCATACTCCTTTGGAAGGGCCAGTTGACGACCCAGGAGGTCGGTCATTCGCAGGGCACCGGCGCCAAATTACGGTCCCACAGAACTATTACGTTGACTATAAAAGTACTCTCACCCTGATTACGTGTTTGACGTATTACGAATACATTGCTTATACTCGTATTTTAGTTATCGTTTATTACAAATATGTTTATAATCGTGTGCTTGTGTTATTGTTTTATTGCGTTCCCGCTGAATTTAAGCATATTTGAATTTCTAAACTCTGCGGAGGAAAATAAAAGAAAAGGGGCGGTGTGAGGCCGGTAACGGGACCGGTCTGAAGACCGCTTGCCCGAAGGTGCCGGTAACGGCCCGCGTCGTACCGGTGTCCGGGACGGTACTAGCCCCCGTCGCGCCGGGTCTGGTCTTCTCTAAGTCGGGTTGTCAGCTGCAACTGACACTGATATGAAACATATTCAAACGCCTCTATTCTCTGCTATTCTCCCATCCTGTCCTGTTGGCATCCTATATGTTTGTAAATCTGACTTGTGAGTCAGTGCCTCCCCAACTCCAACCTTCACTGTACGTCACTGCTGGACCCCCTATATTTGGCTCTCGGAACCTTGGCAGACCTAAGATGGCTGTCTGCAAGGGCTGTTTTTTCTCCCTGCCATCACTTCGGCAGGCAAGTAGGTGAGACGCATGCCATGTTGGTGAGTGAATCCTGTCTGAGGTGGAACTCAGATGGCTCAGGTGCCACACTGTAGCTGCATGCAGCAATTTCTCCCAGAAGGGCGGGAACGCTTGCATCTCAACGAGCCTATCTAGCTGAACATTCCAACCCCCCCCCCCCCCCCCCCCCCCCACACCTCGTGACTCTGTTGATATAAGTCATCCAGTGTGAAACAATGACTCTGGCGGTCAGTATGGATGAAATAGAACGAAAGTTACAAAGGTTACAAAGGTAACTACCGCCAGAGGCAGTGTTTCACACTGGATATTTCCATCTTGCGCTTGCACAGGTTGAATATTTATAACAATAAAGTCACCTGTGACCTCGGATGACCCCCAGCTGGGTACAACTTCTGGCTTCATCCTGAGATCAGTCGTGCGGAATCTTCTCGCGAAGCACGAGATTCCGAGTGACCAAGAACTCTGGCGGTCATCCAGGATTCATAGAACCGTAGTTACCTTCGTAACTTTCGTTTTCAGTAAGGATATAATAAAGACCAAAAACTATATTATGGCTCCAACAGCAACATTTACTGTAAAACTTAGTCTGCACATTCAGTCTTCATCTTTAACTAAATATTTACATTTTTTATATTACACATTTTAATCATTGTGTGTCATTTTTCGGAAGTACTTTTTGTTTTTCAAAAATATTCTGGCATCATAGCCTAATGGTTTTAAAAAACTGACAATATAAACTTTCTGTTATAAACTCAGTGCTTATTCATATTTCTGTTTTGGCATTATTTATTATGCAAATTAACAAAACAACTAATTTGTGGTTGACATTTGTTAGTCTGTAGTAATCGCCTGAACACAGATTTTTCATGGGTAGCTTTAAAAGAGTAAAGAGACATGGGCACTTGATGCATATTATAATGTACACAAAGCTCACAAAAAATACTTGTACAAGAGTTAATCAAAAACCAGAGGGTAAGAGCATCCTCTCTCTGACGTACAGTAAGCTGACGTACAGTAGGAGGAAGCTTCAGTCAGAAAATCTATATAGACCAGTAAAAACACAGAATGCCCACTAGAGGAGAGTTGAGGATGGAGATCTCAGCTCTCTTTATTGGCCTGATCGTGTCTCTGGGTTTGTGTGAGCTGAACTCAGCTCTTGGCTTGAATGGTTCTGTGGATGGTGTGAAACAAAGGAATGAGCTCACAGAGGATAGGACTGGTGTTGGGGTGAGCACTGAGGCCTCATCTGTGAAATGTAAGCTCCAAGGTACCACTCGTCTACCTGCTTTCTCAATGGATGGTGACTACGTTATTGGTGGTAGTTTCTCCATTCATTACTCCATGCACGCGATGAAGCATAACTACACCACCATGCCTGATCCACTAAGATGCTCAGGGAGGTTAGTAAGTGGAAGATGTTGTGGTTAAGAGGATGTTTTTATTGTTTGGATGCATTAATGTTTGGTTATGAAAAAATGCATTACATAAAATGTAAGTATTATATGAACAAAACAGGAGAGAATTGTACCTATTTTTCATTTGTTCACTGAAAACATTAGGAAAACAAAAACTAGAGTTTAAAAAATCCAACTATTGTTAATCTATGCATTAAGATTATTGTGCATTTTGTACTGATATCTGTTTAAATTGTTACCTGTTATGTATTTCTGTTAAAATTAGTGAAATGTCCTTATTATATGTAGACCATATTTTAAACAGTGACACAAGTGTCTGTCTGCAGGATTGTTACCCGTGAACTGCGTTATACACGTGCAATGATCTTCGCCATCGAGGAGATTAACAACAGCACAGAGCTGCTGCCGGGCATCAAACTCGGTTATCAGATCTACGACTCGTGTGCCTCTGTGCCTGTAGCGGTGCATGTGGCATTCCAGCTGTCAAGCGGCCTGGACCCAATGTTTTACACTGGTGACAATTGTTCACAATCCGGTAAGGTGATGGCTGTTGTTGGTGAGACTGGGTCCACGCCATCCATCAGCATGTCTCGCATCATCGGACCCTTTAACATTCCTCAAGTAAATATTTTGAATTTCTAAAAACAATGTGTTTAACAGACTAGTGCTATTTTGTGTCTATCCTGTTCAATAATTACACTGTTGTATTCATTTAGGTTAGTCACTTTGCCACT